>NC_089689.1:3000000-3220000 GCF_031753505.1 Anomalospiza imberbis | reverse complement strand
AGCCTTGGCCGTGGGAAATGCAGGTAGCAGTGTCACAGGCCCGGGGCAGCTCTGTGACCTCGGGGTTCAGCGGGAGGGGTGGGGGACCCTGCGTGTGAGCAGCTCACAGGGTGTGTTGTGGCCGTGCCCTGCTGTGCCAAGAGGACTTGGGGACCTCTCTGGGGGTCTGGGGGTACCCTGTGTGTGCCAGGAGGGCAGGGTGGGTTCCCCAAAGGTGGGTGGGTGCCCCACCGGGGCACAGCCCAGCTCAGGGAGCCCTGGGTGACCTTGGCACACGGGTGGCTGTAGCATCAGCAGTGTCCCCACTCCCCTGCCCTTAGTGGGGTGCCTGGAGGGGGGAGCAGGGTCAGAGACACCCCCCCACCCCCACGGAAGCTCCTGCAGGGGCACATCCAGCCCGGGTTGTTTACACCTCTTGGACGAGCCGCTGTTTCTACCAGACAACACCGTGTGTCAGAAGGAGGAAAATACCGAGGTGTGGAGGCTCATCTGCATGCGAGTGAGCAGGAGGGCACTCCCCGGGCACCCGCTGGCATCGGGCGGCTCCGGCGGGGAGCCGGGAGCCTCGAGGTGTCCCGGGGATGGGGGGAGGATGACGCGTGTGGCCAGGGAGAGATGCTCGGCGCGGGCTGAGGTGGGGTGGGGGAGATGCAGGGCGGGGAGCCCCCCCCTTGCTCCCCAATTTAGCCACTCACCTAGGAGCACCCGTGTGCTGGAAAGCCCTCTGCAGCCAGGGCGGGGGGGGAGTGTGTGCGCGCTTCTGGCAGGGTGGGGGCTCCCCCATTGCCTTTGTTCCCTTCAGACCCACCCCTCGCCTCTGATTTTCCTTTGCGGCAGCTCCCGTGCTTGCCAAAAGAACGCGCTGGATGGAGCGAGGGAGCGAGCCGGGCGTGTTGCGCGTGTGTGCGCGCTGGTGTGCGCCTGTGTTGCCACTGACTTCATTAAAGCGAGCTGTCCCCGAGCTGCAGAGGCGCGGCAGCCTTTAATTTTGTGGCCCGGCTCCTGCGGGAAGCCGACGCCGCCTTGCGCGCTCCTGCCCTGGCAGCGAAGGGCTGGGCATCCCTGCCCACCGCCGGTGCCCCCCCGGGGGCTCAGCCCTCCGCCCCTGCCCGCTGCCCCTGCGAGCCGGCAGATGGGCGGCCAGGCTCCCGCAGGATGCTGAAGATGGAGTCGGGAGGAAGGAGTTGGACACTTGGCTCCAACTAGGCTGGACCACGCTGCAACCTGTTCCCCCGGCCGCGGCTGCTGCGCTGGGTGCTGTTCCGAATTGTGTCCTGCTTTGCCGGGGGGTGGCTGCAAGGACTCGGCTCCCTGCCCTTCCCGAGCTCTCTGCTCGCCTTGCGGCGGGGCTGGGGGGTTAAAAGGAGCTGGTTTGGCCTCGCAGGCAGAGCGGTGGGGAGGATGTGGCTGGCTTTAACCCCTTGCTTCGTGGGGGAAGGTGCCGAGGGACTCAGCGGCTGCGGCCTCCGCCGGGCACGGAGGAGGAGGAGGAGGGCTCGCTGCCCGCCCCGCTGCCCGTTCTGGGGGGCCGGAGGCTCGGCTGCCCCCCGGGCCGTGCCGGTGCCGCACGCTGCCGCCTCTCCTCCACGCGGGTCCCCGCTCCCCCGGAGGGATGGAGGAGAGACGGAGCTGAGCATCACCCGGAGAGGAGGAGGGGGCTGTGGTTGGGACTGCGCCCCGCAACCCCCTCCCTCTTCTTTCCCACCCTCCCCCCCCACCCCCCCGCCGCCTCGGTGCTGCTGCTTTGGCTCACCTGTGTGTTTTCTTCCAGGATGGCTCGCTTTGGGGAGGCAGTGGCCGGCAGGCTGGGCTCCGGAGATGGGGGCTCCGAGCAGAACCGGAGCCGGCAAGGAGCTCCTGCCCCTGCGGGAGGGAGCCCGGGAGCCTTCAAGCAAACCAAAGCGCAGAGAGCCCGGACTATGGCTCTGTACAACCCCATCCCCGTCCGGCAGAACTGCTTCACCGTCAACAGATCGCTCTTCCTCTTTGGGGAAGAGAACATAGTCAGGAAATACGCCAAGAAGCTCATCGACTGGCCATATCCTTTCTGCAGCCCCTGAGAGCCCCCACCTTTGCCGCCCGGATTTGCCTCGGTGGCTGCCCAGGACACGTGCGTGTGGCACTATCGGGCAGGTAAGGTGTGCGGAGAGGGGTGCCCCGGCCCCTGGGGATGCTCTCCTCGCCCTGTTGCTGCTTCCCCTCCTGTCCTCGGCTCCTTGCCTGCTCCTGACAGGAGCTGAGCCCTTTCTCCCCCCTCGGGAGTCCCCCCAGCCCCTCCTGAGGCTTGGATTTATTAGCTCCCCACGCTAATAGGGATGGGTGCTCTGCTCCCTGCGTGCTTTGGGATGCTCTGTGTGTGTGCCTGGGGAGGTGGGAGGTAGTGGCCTTTTCTCTGTGCCTTCGATGTCTTGTGGAGTTTTGTCACCCCACCCCACCCTGAGCCACCTGGGAGCCCCATGGATCTCCAGTCCCTGCTGGGTGGTGGCTCTGTCCCTCCTGTGTGTGTGCCCTCTTTGCTGCAGATCGTGCCTGGCAGGGGCACAGCCGTCCTCTCCCTGCAGCCCCCGGCCCCCCATGGTGGCTCTGGGAACTGGCTGCCCCCTCCCTGCGGCAGAGGGAAGGATGTTGGAAACCTCTGGCTGTGCCCCGTGGCCTTTTTTGGGGAAGCTGGCACGGGGAGCCACGATTTTATCCCAGGGACCCCTCTCCTAGCGCGGGGTGGAGAGTGCAGATCTCTCCCACTCCTTCCCCTGTTCCTCCACCCTTTCATACCTCCCCACATACCTCTCTCTCCTCCCACCCTCCCTGTGGGTGCCCCTGGGTGCCTTGGCTGCTGCCCAGCACCACAGCTCTCAGCCCCACACCAGCCTGGGCTCACTGCCTGCTGCCCTCCAGACACCTCCAGGGCTTTGCCCCCACGGAGGATCTGAGCCTGAAAACTCCAGCGTGGCCACGCTGTGGCTGTAGGAGCCTCCCGGTGCCGTGTTCTGCAGCAGTGATTCCATGCAGCTCCTGCTGCTGCCGCTTTCTCTCCCTGCAACTTGTTGGTGGAGTTCCTGGCTCCTCTGGTGGGCACGGGAGAGCTTTCCCTGGTGCCAGGCAGCAATGCCTCGGTTTGGTGCAACAGGTACCCCGGGGAAAAGCCTCTGGTGAGGCCCAGGGATGCAGGATAGGCCACCCGCCCTGCAGAGCATGGCAGGGGAATTGTCCCTTTGCAGCTCTGACACGCCAAGTCAAGCCTCTGCCAAGCAGGAACCGGTCCTGCCTGGGGAGCTGTGATGTCTCCGGGCTCGAGGGGGTGACCTGGGCAGGAAGGGTTGGCTTGGAGGGGCTGAGTTCTCCTTGGCATCCCCGAATCTGCCCCTCCTGGCAGCGCCCACGGGGTGGGTGGCTGCAGGAGCGCCGGTGCGGTGGCAAGCTCAGGGCCGTGGCGGCTCAGCGCAGAGCCCTGCAGGGCAGCGGCCAGGCCGGCTGCCTGCTTTTCCACAAGATGCCAAATTATTCATGAGCTTTTCCAGCGTGGTGTGGGAGGGCTCTCGCCCCTCTGGCTTTTGTTGGGAGCCAGAAGGAGCTGGGGTGCTGCCACTGGCCCGGCACTCCCGGCGTGGGCTGGGGTCCCGTGCCGGCGTGATGTCTCATCTCCAGGCAGCCACTGTCTCCTAGAGACTGGAGCTCCACCACCACCACGTGAGCAGAACTCCCCAGCATTATTCTCCCCTGGAATTTGCAATGCATGAGGGAGATGGGCTCATTTTGTGGTTTTTTTTTCCAGAAGTAAGTGACATATTCCCATGTGAGTGCTGGGAACAGGCGTGCTCCAGGCGCGGGAGCTCAGTGTTCCTGCCTATCCCCCGCCCCGCTGCCATCTCCTTCCCAGAAAAATGCATCCACCCTGGATGGTTCTCTGCACCACTGGGGTTTTGAGGGCTTGGGAATGGGCAAGACCTTTTGGTGATGAGTTTGGTTAGGTTGGCCTGGCCAGCTGTTCCCATCCTTGTAGTTGTAGCCTGGCACAGGCAGCTGGTGCCTTTTGGTAGGGCCAGGAAAACCATGTGAGCACCTCAGCTGCCTGGCCTGGAGCCCATGGCATCGCTCCTGGGCGGGAGAATTTTGTGGAGGAGAGCACTGGATCTTGGCCATGGTCAGTAGGAGCTGCTGGCCTTGGGAGGGCGATGGGCCAGTCCTGGTGCTGTGGGCCAGGGTGGGCACAGCACCGAGGAAAGCCAAAGGGGCTGGAGAGGCTCCACAGGGCGGAGTGGAGGCTCTTCTTCATCCAGCTCTGGTTGACTAGGTAATAGGGCTAAAAATATCTGGTGATTCAGGCCTGGATATCTGCTGGGTAACTGTGTAATTATAACCAGCAGCCTCTGCAGTTTGGCTTCCCAGTGTAAATAGGGATGATGCATGGAAGAGAAGGAGGAGAAATACGAGCAACTGGGACTGGGATGCAGCTCCATGGGAGGCAAGCCTTTGCCGAGTTCCTCGCTGGAAAGCCCGGTGCGTTGCCTCCACTGGAGCTGATCTTTTAAAACTGCTCCTGCCCAAACCACGGGGCAGCTGCTGTTTTGGCTGTAGGGAGCATCTCCTTCTCTTCTCCTTGGGAAACACAGCCTTGTCCTCTTGCCTGCTCTCCTCGTGCTGATGGCCAGGCCTTTCACCCTGATTTCATTTGTTTGGCTGCCTGGAAGGCTCCAATTCAGTTAGGATACGAGATGGGCTGCAGCTCATCTATATCTGCTCCGTTCCTCATCTGCTTAATCACATTTGACCTGGATAAGATCCCTCTCCCGCCCCAGGAAGGCCAGATGACATTGTGTGGCTCTGGCTGTGTCCCCAAGGACAGCATCTGGCTGCAGGCTGTCCATTGCACCTACCCCTGGTAGGTGGCAGGGAAAGAGGATGTCCATGTTCCCGGTGGTGAGGGATTTCACCTATCTCGTCCCCTTTGAGGACCAAATCTGGTGTTGGGCTGGCCTAGAGCAGCTGGAGTGCCCTCAGAGCCCCATCCCAGCAGTCAGGGGGATTTTGCTCCATGGGAAGCACACCTGTGAGTGGCTGAGCCATTGTGCTCACTATGGCTCTCCCTGTGACCTGGTGCTGCATGGGCAGTGCCCCTTGGGGACCCTGGTGATGTCACACCCCACCTGGCCAAGCACCTCCTGCTGCACCTTGGCTTTTCCCGGGCTAAAATTCCGGCAGGTCTCGCCTTCCCAAGGGAAGAGCCTGCGCCATGTCGTGCCATCCTTGGGCAGCACCATCCTTGCCCTCCCCAAGAACATTTCCCCCTCCTCCTGCTCCCAGCCTGTTTTCTGTGCCCTCCATTCATCAGATTTTCGAAGGATTTTTTTTGGGAGGGGCGAGTAGGTGTAATGGCAGGTCCATCTTTTTGACAGCCGGGGAGAGCGAGGCTGCCTGTCAGATGGTGAATTTAAACAGAGGCAGCTGTTGTCATGGTGATGCCAAGTTGCATCCTGTTGCTGTGGCAACCAAAGTTAAAAAACTGATGTTAAGGCAGGAAAATCACATGATGTGGTCCTTTTTTGTTAAAAAAAAAAAAAAAAAGGAGGAGGAGAGGAGAGAGATTTGATTTCCAGGGTGAGGTGGGGGAGAAGGAGACGCTTCTCCATGGAGCTGTTTGCACGTGGCAAGCAGGCATCCCACATCCTGCATCCCTACGGGAGCGGCAGCAGTGTGGGCAGCTCTGCCCCGCTGGACTCCTGGCTGTCACTGCCTTCGCTTTAACCCTCGATGGGAACCAAACCACTGCATTTTGGAGCCATCAAAGCAGCAACAGCTGTGACTGCAGAGAGGGAGGGCGGGCTCCTGTGTCCGTGCAGTGGGATTGAGGCAGGCTGGGTGCTCCAGGACACAAGCACAGCCCAAGGCCATGTTCACTCTCTCGAGCCTCTGTGTAGCAGGCACACAGCAGCTGGCTGGTGTTCCAGGTGGGAGGATTTGGGGTCTGGATGTCGCTTTCTGTCAATCCCCCCCAGCATGGATGGGCTGGGAGCGCTGGGTGGCAGGACACAGGGATAGAGACAGCCAAGAGGGGCCACGACTCTGTGGATAGTCTTACCAGTGGAGGGAAATCCCTTGTGTCCTCAGGGACAAGCCAGGGAGGTACTATGGGGATGGGGAATCCCAGAGTTGAATTAGGGCCACTCACAGACTTTGCTCTACTTGGCACTTTCGTTTTTTTCTTGGAAACCAAAAACCTCACTTGCCCAGAGAGACTGCGGGCTCCCTGGAATTGTTCAAGGTCTGATGGGATGGGGCTCTGAGCAACCTGGTCTAGTGGAAGGTGTCCCTGCCCGTGGCAGGGGGTTGGAACCACATGACTTTAATGTCCCTTCCAACACAAACCATTCCATGATTCTGTGAAAGCAGCCTTGGAGAGAAGGTGCTCTCTTTCCTGCTGGGGCGTGGAGCTGAGAGGAGGAGGATTGGAGCATCCTAAGGGTGGATGCTGAAGATGTGGATCTTTGGCCCTGTCGTGCCATGTCTCTGTGGGACAGGCAGCAGTGCTGGGATTGGGACCAGCAAGATGAAGTCCACAGGTGAAGGAACTGAGGCTTTTTCTCATTGACATCTGAGGAGCAGGGCATGCCCCTCGGAGCTTCAGGTCCCCAGGGAGGTGTGGGGAGAGGTGGGAAATAGAGACATGACTTTCTAGGAGATGTTGGAACCCGGATGATGCAGGTGTGGACAGGGATTCAGTTGCTCCTGCTCTTTTGGTGGTGCTGGAATGTAGGGTTCCCCGAGGCCTCACTCCTCTGGCTCCTCTGCTCCTTCCCCACCTGCCTGCCCAGGAGTGGAGAGAAGGGACTGGGAAGGGGTGGGATGGAGGGGATGTCTCCATAGCTCCTGTCACTGCCTGCATACGGGGAAGGATTTATCTTGTACCCAGCCTCCTGTGGAGATTGTGTCAATGTCCCATCAGCACCACAAACCCATAAACCCAGCACCATAAACCCATCTTCGTGGACTGGAGCTGGGCTCACTCCCTGCCTCAGCCAGGTGGGTGCTCTGGGTGGGCTGGTTTGGGCTTCTGGCTAGTGAGGAAGGTGAAGAGGAAGGTCACAGCAGGAAGATCTTCCTGGCAGACCCGCCAAGGAGCTCCAGGCATGGGGTTGGCCTGCAATGCCTGCTCCAGGTGGCCTGGGGGGTGCCCCCATGGCCTGGGGTCACTGTCCCCGCCTCAAAGGCACCGTGAGGGAAGCGTGGATCTGCAGGTGTGGCATGCACAGGGATCGGCCCCGTTGCTAAGGAAACAAGTCAACGGTGCAGGGGAGAGAGCATTGGGTAAAGGAGATAAATCAATAAGAAAACCTATTTTTATCGGCTCCCTAATGATCCTCCAGGAGAAGCCAGACGGAGGAGGAGGAGGAGGAGAAGGCTGGAGGGAGATGGGCTCTCATTACTTGGCCTGGAGGGAGGCGAGGGCTACTCTGCATTTTGGGTGGCTGAGAGGTTTTGTAATTATTCATTTGATGTGGGAGAAAGCAAAGCACTGATAGAGGGTTGTCCGGTGGCCCCAACTGGGAGGATGCTTGCTTGGCAGAAGTAAAGAGTGGAGATAAAATATCCTTGAGTTCAGCCAGATGTTCCTGCTGTCCCTTGGGAGGTTCTTTTCCTCTTGGAACTGAAAACCTGGCACAGCTGGAGCTATGGGGGCTGGTTTCCATGGGGTTGATGTCTCACACAGCTCTAGATTCATAACCCAGGCTCAGCGCCTGGAGAAACTAGGCCAGTGGGGTTTGGGGAATCACTTTTGGCAGTGACCTCGTGCTTAGGTCAGTGCTTTGGGGAGTGATTGCCCTTTTAGGCTTGGCCAGGCTGGACAGGGCTCTGTGCACCCTGGCCTAGTGGGAGGCATTCCTGTCCATGACAGGTTGGAACGAGATGGTCTTTGAGGTCCCTTCCAACTCAAACCGTTCCTTGACTTGCTGATATCTGTTCACCCACTTGCTGGAGGTGCAGCAGGAACGTGGTCCTGTGCAGGGGTGTGACAGATGTGCATTGTCCTCGTGCTTTGAACCAGATGTTGGGGCCAGGTGGTCCTGAGCCCCCCAGGCCCTCCTGAGCAGGGCTCCCACGCTGCTGCAGTTGGGTTTTCCCCACCTGGGTGTCTCTCCCACGGGAACAGTGGCTGTGGCAGGGAGCGGTGTGGGATGCTGGGCGGGCTGAGCCGCGCCGGGGCGGACAGACGGACGGATGCTCCGCGCCGTTCCCACACTTCTCATCTAGGCAAATGTGCCTGGTGCCTGGGGAGCTGCTGCCCCGCCCCACTAACACGCTGTTTGTCTCTTAAGCCGGTGCTAATTGCTCTCAGACTTTCAGGAAAACGATACAAAAAGATCCCAAATAGGCTGGTGGCGCAGGGCCAAGCGCTGCGGTCGGCTGGAGCGCTTGGCCTGGGGTGGGATGCAGGGAGAGGACTTTGCCGGAGCCATGCAGGGAAATATTCACTTGTGTTGAGCCTCAGAGGAAAACTTTTGGAGTCTGGCTCCCCCTCCCCAAGCACAGGGAGCTGCTCCTGCTCCGTGCCTGCCTGGCAGCGAGGTCTGAGCCAGCAGCAGGGAGCTCTGCAGCCTCTCTCTTTGGGTTTGCCTCTAACGTAGCAACCATTAATTTCATTGAGTGGCTCTTTAAATGCATTGGATGTATCTTTCCTGGCTCTTCTTCCTACCGAGTTAAATACAATCCAGCTCCCACAGGCTCTCCCTGGCTGCCTCTCCTGGCCATCTCTCTGGGGACCTGTTTTTGTGCCCATTCCTGCTCCTACCTTGCCAGCGTGCCCAGCGTCACTGGGCTGGAGTCACTTCATGCTTTCCCTTTTCCCATGCTCATGGTTGGCACTGAGGTGTCTTCTCTTGCCTGGGGGCTCAGGGCCACTGGTTGAAGGCATTTCACTCTAGTTAGTGGCCAAAAGATGAGGCTGTAAAAGAGAATCACCCCTTTTCCCAGAGCTGATGGGATGGGTGTTGGACACCTCCTTGCCTGAAACCTGTCAGCCTGAGGGTGTTGTGTGTGGAGAAGCCGTGGGTGGTGGGGAAGGGCTTAGCCAGCTTGGGATGGTGGGAGTGTGGACGATTCCTTCATGGGCAAATCCATCCCAGGTGGGATCACATCCCCTTTCCACAAGAGAAGGTGGCAGTCCCCTCCCTGGCTGGCTGCTGGTGCCAGTGGTGACAGTAATAGAGCTGTTTTGGCAAGGAGGGAGCAGAATCAGGGGTGTGCTGCCCGCTGCTGTATCGCTCCACATTCAGTTATTGAGGACAACGGGGCTTTTATTGTGAAGAATTGGGAAAGATGGATGGGAAGTTGGAAATATATGGCCATCCTGTCATTTGGAAGTGCTTTGTTTTCAGAGCTCGGCCCTGGGCCAGGCAGGAGAGAGCTCCGTGTCCCTGCCTTGATCCCATGAATCAAAAGGCAGGAGGAAGCTGAGTTTGGGGTGCTTTCCTGGGCATCAACCCGCCCTTTCCTTCCTCTGCTGCCACTTCTCCTGGCTCAGGGTGGCTCCTGGAGAAGGGTTGTGTAAGACCTAGACGTACATGTAGGGTTTAGGATTGCTCATAAAGGTCCAGCCAGATCCTGTTGACGAGGTGCTGCTGCCCCTTGGAGGTCTTGCTGGGGTGTGGCTGAGCTGGGATATCTCCACAGGGATTTTCCACCCTGGCTGAACTGAAGCTCAGCCCCAGGTGCCACCAGTGCCTGGAGCTGCGAATGCTCAGCCAAGTCCTCTGCAGCTCCCAGTGCCACCTGGGCTCATCCTGTTGCCCCCAGGGTGCTTGGCAAGGGCACACGGTGGAGTGTTCCAGGTTAGATCCCCAGGACTTGCAGGGGAAGCTCCATCCTCCTCAGGCTGTGCAGGCGCTTCCTCCCATGGGGGTGTTTTAGGACAAGGGCTGCCGATACCTCGTGACACCTCCCCTTTCTGAGCCCCATCTCCTGCTGATGGGTGATGGAAAAGAGAAGGAAAACATGCCAGCCCTGGCCAGCAGCGTGCCATGCCAGGGAGAGCCTCCCTGATCCTGCCAAAGACCATGCCAAACGTTCTTCCAGGTAAAGCCCAGACTGGTTGTCCAGCTTCAAAGCTTGTGTCCACCTTCTGGGCTCCTTGCACGAGTAGCATCTCTCCCATGGGAGTTTTCATCCCAACAAAGATGTCCAGTGAGCTTGGGGAGGAGGTGATGAGGCCCAGCAGGTCTGCAGGGAGGGAGGTCTTGGGGAGCTCTCTCCCCTCATTTCCAAACAACACTGAGGTGGACTTTGTGTGTGGATGTTCCCGTGGGGAAAAGAGCAGCAGTGGCTGAGCAGGTGAAACCAAGGGTGAGCTGGAGGGTTGGAGGTGTCACCCAGCTCTTCTCTGCTCCTTAACTCCCCTCCACTCCCTTCGAGTACATGATCCTGGCGACCATCATTGCCAACTGCATCGTGCTGGCCCTGGAGCAGCACCTCCCCGAGGATGACAAGACGCCCATGTCACGGAGATTAGTGAGTACCCCATGTCTGTCCCTCTCTGCTGGGCTGCGGGCTGAGCCAAGGGCAGCCACCCAATCCTACCAGGCAATTTCTTCTGATTTTGGGGTGGCCGGACAGGAGGTTTCCTCTGGGACTAGCTCCTCCAGCCTTCCTGGGGCTGCTGCAACATATTCCTTCTCTGTGAAAAGGGTTCAGGAAGGTTTAAGCCCCTTTAAAAGGGGTAGGGAAGGACTGGGCAATCTGAGTGTGTCATAGCCACCCTCTGTTTATTTCTGAGGTTGCTGATGGCTGAGAAAGGGCTGGGAAAGCTCCCAGAGGAGATGATGGGTCATGGGGAGGTGGGATGGCACACGAGTTGGGTCAATGTGAAATGCCTGGTGCTGTGTTTGCTCAGTCACCCCCTCTCACTGGGTCACTGATTTCACTCTGGCAGGAGAAGACAGAGCCCTACTTCATTGGGATTTTCTGCTTCGAGGCTGGGATTAAGATCGTGGCCCTGGGGTTCGTTTTCCACAAGGGCTCGTACCTGCGCAACGGCTGGAACGTCATGGACTTCATCGTGGTCCTCAGCGGGTGAGTCGAGTGCTGTGGGGCCACTGGTCGGCTTGGTTGGGCTTGGGGGCTCATCCTGGCGAGGGCACAAGCTCCAGGACATGGGGAAGGCGCCTGGTTTGCTGTTGTCAGTGGTGTTTCGTTGTCCTGATGAGGGAGGGGAGGATGGTTGCCTATGCTGGAGGTGCTGTGTTGGCTTTGCTGTGGACACTGATGTTGGGATGAGGCTCCTTGTAGGGGCAGTAGGGCTGGCTCTGAGGCCACCATGTCTAGCTTTCCTCGCTTGGTGGCCTGTCACCCACCTGAATACAAGGCAAGGTGAGGACAAGGTGGTGGCATGACCTGATAAGCAACTGGATGTGATCTGGGAGAGATTCTGGTCAAACCCTGCATAGGGAGGGGGAAAATCTCATCTCCTCTTGCCTTCCCAAGCACTTTCCAGGCTTGCCCTGGTGCTGGAGGTTTGGGAATGAGGTCTGGGTAGGGTCACATTCCCAGGTGATGCTGCTCATCATCCCAGCATGCAGCAGGGGTGCTGGGGGTGATAACACACAGAGCTTCACGTGTGCTGCTTGTGTCACTGGTGGTGTCACCTGCCAGGGACATGGCCCAGATTTGAGTCCTGCTTGCAGTGTGCTGGGCTGTCCTGGTGACACAGAAACAGGCAGGGGCATTTGGGCTTGTGTTAGCCAGCACTGGAAGTCAGCTTGAGCAGAAGCCCACCCAGGGCAACCCCTGGGCCCCTCTCTGTGTGCAGGGCAGGTGGTGCCTGGATTGTGGGTATTTCTTTTTGCCTGCTGATGGAAACGTCATGCTCAGAGGAGCTGGTTTGATGCGTACAAACAGATGGAGCCTGGGGGTCTGAGTGCTCCATGAGCTTTGCTGGGCACAGAGCAGCTGCAGGGCTGGCTGGGAAACTGAGGCATGGCGGCCAGGCAGGATGCCTGGAGTCTCTACAGAGCTTCCTGCTGCACAGTCCTGACTCTTGGCTTGCAGGCTGGTGGCACCATGTGGGATGTGACACCTGGTTGGGTGTTTGGAGGAGGAGGGGGAATGCAGAGCCTGCTTCTTCTGGGGTGTGCTGCTGGGGGCTGCTTGTCCCTGGTGGAGAGGTGCAGGTTGGGACTGTGCACCAGAGGAGGCTCGAGGAGAGCATGGCTGGGGACATTTTGACTCCCTTTGTCCAGTGGGGACCTGGATGGCCTTGCTGGGGAGTGGGACCACGTCACCTGGGAATGGAGGGTGGGTGGTGCTGGTGGTGGGTGATGCTTCTGATGGGCAGCAAACAGGCAGCCTGTGGGAGGTGCAGCCCTCACATGGGAGGCTGCTGCTCTCCCACATCTGCAGAGTGACTCACGGAGAGGGTTCTGTGGCTCCTGGGCTGGGCAAAGGTGCTCACATCCCTGGGGACAGGTTGCTCACACCTCTGGGGACAGCATGGGACACACGTTGGTAGCAACAAGAGGGGCTCTTGGCTTCGCTGGGCTGAGTGTGCGGGAAGCAGCTTTGGGGGCTGGGAAATGCCCATTATCTGCATCCTGACCTGGGCATCCTTTGGGGCGTGGGCCAAGGGGCAGCACTGGGCTGGGAGGAGGGGCTCACCAGGGCCCTATTCCTGCCCTCCCCACGGCTCTGGGCTCGCTGCTGTAACCAAGCTGGTGCTGAGTCAGCGCTCAGCAATTACTCACTGGCAGAAGCCTCGCCAGCTCCTCTCGGTGCCGGGCTGAGCCAGGCCCCATGCCAGGGAATCAACTGTCCACGAAGGGCTGCGAGCACCGTGCTGCCCACCCTGGCAGGAGGTGCCCGTGTCCCCCCCAGGATTGCCAGTCACGGGGTGCAGCTCTCCAGTGTCTGCTTCCCCACCATTATACCCCTCCCAGGATCCTGGTGTTTGCTCCAGCAGAGTGGAACCCCAGGAATGCCCCTTCACCTGCTGGCTTTGCCCCAGCAGTGCCTGCTTCACCGATCTGTTAGGGCAAATTCTATCATATGGTGGGTGGGGGAGGCAATGCAAGGATTTTCACCCTGGACTGGTTTTGGGGTCGCTGGGATCAGCTGCACCAGGCCACGAAGCTCCTCCGCGCTGTTCAGCTCTTGCCTTTGCCCCGCGGCGCTGCCAAAGCTGCTGCTCCCGGGTGCCATGGTTGCGCCTCCCATGCAGGAAACTCTTGCCTGTTTAATCCGCTGAATTATTGGCAAATTCCTGCAGCAAATAATCCTTGGCTGGCAAATGACTTGCAAACAGCTTGTGGGAGAAGGTTTGCACTTGGCGGCTCGTTCTGTGTCGGTTGCGTAAGGCGGGCGGCGGAGCTTCGGGATCGTCTTTGCGGGCTCAGACTTTCTGCTTGGCGAATGTAAAAGCGTCTGGATGGAGATTTGGGAGATTTGGTGGCCGTGGGGATCTTGTTGTGGCTGTGGTGGAGGGGATGTTGCTGTTGGAAGTGCAGGGTAGCGCTTGCCTCAGGGTGTGCTTGGTGGGTTTGGGTGCTGGTGCATCCCCTGATGGGCCGGAGAAAATATCCACGTGAGCAGGACCCATCCCAGGATCCTTCCCTGAAGGACCCAGAGGGAGCCAGTGTCACACTCACCCTTGTCCCTCCAGTTGTGACACAGGGTGTTACTGCTCCTTTCTGGACTTACTTTTTGGCATGTATCTGATGGGAGAGGTCCTCAGTGCAGGTGGCATCATGGTCGCAGACACCACGCTGGGATTTCTGTGAGCACTGGGACTTTCTTCACCCTCTCCCTGCTGTACATAAGCCTAATGAGGGATTTCTCCCATGAGTGGCCTCCTGGGACCTTGTGCAGGAGTGGATGGCACTGACTAGAGTTCAACTGGTGTTTAATTCTTCTGTCAATAAATCAATTTTTTTTTTAATCTCAGTGGAAATCAACACCCACCTAAAACTCCCTGATGCTAAAGCTTCCACTGGGGAACTAATAGTCACATTTGTAAACCTGCTCTTTTTGTAACCTGTGGTTTCCAAATCATCATTGCTGCATGAAAAAACAGCCTGTCCCCCCCAGCTAAAAATAATTTTATAAGAAAGTGTGCATAAAATACTTTTACTCGTTCTGAGGCAGAACCAGTGAGGGGAACATCTATGTTTCCCCTGGGGTTTGGGGATGCTCACCTTGTCTCTGTGAGAACCAGAGCCAGCTGGGTGCTGAGGCTGGATTTGGGACCTGCTTGTTGCAGTGTGACCTGGACCAAAAGGGAAAATGGCTCAGAAATGGTCAGGGCAGGGGAAGGTTGGTGACCTCTTAATCAGTGGTTCTGAGAAAGTGAGGCTGAAAGAGCTTCAGCCACCAGCAGCAGGAGCATGAGCTCCCTGGATGCCATTAGGAATGGAGCACAAGGACCCTACAGCTGCCTGCTTTGTCCTACACCCTGCTTGATGGAACAGGAAGGGTTAAACTCCCTCTGCAAATATCCAGAGGCACACAGGTGGGTGTGTGCCTCACATACTCCGGTGCCTGAGCATTATCAAAGCCCCTTTGCCTTTTTTTTTTTAATAGCAGTAATACAATAACACGTGAGAGGTGAAGGGCTGGGGGAACACTGCTCACAATGGGGAAAAAAATCCAAACGGGAATCAAAAGGCCCTTGTGAAGTTGTTCTGCTTAGGAGCTGGGGAAGCAGCCACTGTAAAAGCTGGATCAAAACAACAGGGTCACTAAAAGGAAGCGCTGCCGTCAGGGTTTTTGGGAGGGTTTAATAACCCTCTACACCTGGGTGCCTTTTGTGAAGCCCTTGGGCACGGTGGTTTTCATTAAAGGGTTTTGTGGGGTGGAGCGTGGCCAAGGGAAAGCAGGAGTGAAGGATTGCTGGCGCTGCCTACCATGCCCTTAGCAAAGCCAGAGCAGGAAAGCCTGGCTCTCCTAGCCCTGTCCCAAAATCCATCGTGCTCTCTCTGCAAAGCCAAGCAGCAGCCGTGAGCCTGGTCTCTTGCTCTGACCTCCCAGGGAAATCCTGTGCATGCTTGTGCCTGGATTTCCTGCTGTGGCTGGTGGGAAGCAGCATGGAATCATTCCAAGGAAGGTGTTCCCTGCTCTGCTGCAGGGTTGCAAGGTGAGCCCGGGATGAGGAGGGCAGCTTGGCTTTTTTGCTGGTTTTGATGCTGCCTGGATTTTGAGATGACTGTCCTGGAAAGTTCCCTCTTCACGCTTCCCCCTGAGCTCCCCCGTGGGAGAGGCCGGGATGTTTTGCCCTCAGGTATTTAGTGCACCTTGCACAACCCCAGATCTGTGTGTTTGGATGCTCTTTTCAGTCTTGGAGTTCCAGAGATGGAAAGGGGATCCTTGAACAGGCGCTGGCAGCAGCTGCATCAGGGAATATTGATGTGCTGCATGCCCTGGTGGTTTGGGGTGCTGGCCCCACAGGTGTCTGGCACACCACGCAGGTGTGAGAGCACACCTGGGCTGGGAACAGGCTCTTCCCACGGTGCCCACACCTGCATTTCCCTAACCCAGGGAGCACAGGGCACACCCGGGCAAGGAAGCTTGGGGGAGTGGATAAGAGGTTTGGAGAACAAGTGTGGAATCAGAGCACAAGTGCAGCATCCTGCTATGGTTGTCCTGCTGGAGCCTGAGCCACTGCAAGGAGTGCTGTGCTATAGGGATAAACCAGCAAGGAGACAACCCCAGGTCCAAAAGCCCAGCAATACTTCGATCACACCAGAGAAGACTTTTTTCGCCCTCTTTCCTTCTTTTCCTTTCATGAATGTTGGCAGTATCCAACCTGCTGCCTTCCCCCTTTCCCAGCTCTTTCCTTTCAGGGCAATTAGTAAAATGTTTGGTCTTTTGTTTGGATGAATAATTAATTTCCCAGCTTGGTGAATGATTCGTGTGCCATATGCCATGGCCCCGGGACCAGCACCTCGCACAAGGGGCAGCACTGCTTCCCTGGCTGGGTCAGGGGACAGGCTGGTGAGGAGGGAAAAGGCTTCCCCTTGCTGGAGGTGGGGGGTGGAGATCTCTGTGATGCCTTGTGAAGGCTGATCTAGAACAGAGACTAGATGGAGTTAAAGAATAAATTTATTAGGAGACTTCCACAGATCCACCTTGGGCAGCCCAACTCAAAATGGCCACAAAATGCATGACTGGTCACGGGGTCTCTCACTTTTATAAGTTTTGGTCCATTTCCATATTGGAATTAATGGTTTAATTACAGTTTTAGCCCATAAAGCCCCATCCTTCTTGTTTTTCTCTCTTCAGCCCACGCTGTTTATGCTCTTGGGCCTGAGATCTGGATCATTTGTCCTTGGTCCCCAGCTGGAGAAGGAATTGTTTTGTCTCCCTGCTCTGTGCAGAGAGCTCACCATCCCCTCATATGAAGCCCAGAGCCACACACTAAAGCAGCACAGAATGTGAAAAATAGAAAAGCTAAACCCTGAGGCATCACCTGGGCAGGCAGAGCTCTGGCTCTGGCGGAGATCCTTCTCCCGCGCAGGATCCGGCCCGCGTGCCGCTCACGCGATCCCGGCTCCATCCTTCCCGCCCGTTGGTTTCCTGAAGCCGCAGAGTGAGTCAGTCCCTCCCACGGGGCTGCTGGTCCCTGGGGGCACTGCCTCCCCTGCCAGGCACCCCTGCGCTCCCCAGGGGCTCCTGCTGCACCCCGACCCCCTGGCAGAGCTCCTGGCCGGGGGGATGCTCTCATTGTCCTGTGGGGGTAGAGCCTTCTTTGCACTGCCATGTGCCTTGCTCTGGGGGGTGGGGTGGGGGGCATGGCCTGAGGAAAGGGGCAGTGGGTTGTTCCCTGCTCATCCTCGGTGAGAAGGTGGCTCACACAGGTGGGTGCTCTGCGCCCTCCTTCCCCTCCTTTGGCACGAGCTCAGGCAGGCCCTGCTGGGGTCTCTGTTCCTCCTGTGGGGCCAGCTCTCCTGTCTGCTGTCAGTGGCTCCAGGTTTCCACCAGGTCCTGTGGGTGCAAATGCAGTTTTATCAGCATCCTCTCACCCTGCCAAATCCTGTATCTGCTGAGAGGCAGTGTGGGGATGGAGGAAGGAGGGAGACGTGGGGTTTGGCCAGCCCACAGGATCCAGGACAGTCATGCCCCAAACCCTGGGGGCTTTTCTGGGATCATCTCAGCCCCCAGATCAAAGGCTGGTAAAGGCAGGTTTTGTCCTTCAGCCTCATCACACCGCTCAGGGAGCCACTTGTGCCCATCCAGACCTCTCCAAGCTGCTGGGAGGGGCAGGAGCAGGAGCTGTGCAGCAGCTCAATCCACCTGGGTCACAGCCCCGAAACCTAGAAAGAGCAAGTGAAGGTGGTGGAGGCTTTGACGTTGCTCTGAACTGTGCCAAGGGCGGGACTTGGCCCTGGTGTCCCTGTCCCTTGGTGTCCCCAAGGCTGTGCTCTGCTGTGGCATCCTCAGACTGGGTGACCTGACCCCTCTGGCCCTGCCTCGAGCCAGGCTGGCAGCCAAGAACCGTGAGGATGTCCTGCTACATGGGATGCTGCCTGCAGAGAGGGCAGGGATGGATTCACCCCGTTGATTCACCCCCAGAGAGGGCAGGAGTGGGGTGAGTTCATCAGGTAACTCACTTTCTGTGAGCCGTTTGACCAGCATATTAATTATGAAGTAGTCTCCCTCGCAGAGTCAGGTGGCAGTGCAAGCCTTCAGGGGCCTTTCCACTTAATTATAAATATTAATTTGCATGCCAGCCAGCACCCTGCCTGCCCCAGATTTTGGGCTGAGATTAGTCTGTCTCAGCCTGTGCCTCTCTCCTCCCAGCACAGCCTTTGCTGGGACAGTCTGTCTGTGTGAGCTTCAGCAGTGCTCCCCGGGGGGAATGCTTGAGAGGGGCTCAGTTTGGGGCCAGGGGGGGTGAATCGAGGGTCAGTCTGATAATCTGGGGTTCAGCCTTTGCTTGGAGTCTCTGATGTGAAGCTCTTTGCAGAGTGGCCTGAGCTGTGTGTGCTGTTCCTTAGGGCTGAGAGCTGCGGATGGGATGGGGATTGGGATGGGGATGGGATGGGGATTGGGATGGGATGATGATGGGATGGGAGCCCAGCAGTGCACAGGCACAGGGGCCACGGTGGCTGCTGTAGAGTGGGATAGTGCCCGAATTCAGTGTTGACTTTGTGTGGGCAGCATCATCGAGCATCACTCGTGCTTTATTCTGCACGGTCCCAAAGAGCAGGGAATCCTTTAAAATGAGATTACTCTTGGGGTTTTTTTCCCTTCTTTTGACCCCTGGGGGAAGAGATCTAAAGGTGTAGGTCTTCAGCTGGAGGCGAGGGCGTGTGCTCTGCTCGGCTGCTGCGAGCTGGAGCGGCGCCGGGGGCAGAGCCCGGCTCTGCCGAGCCCCTAAGCCTCCAGGTGTGGTGGCCCCAGCGGGAGCTCGCCCTCCTCCCCGGAGCCTCCAAATAAATAAAATCAAATAATCATCCTGGTTGCAAACACAAAGCAATGGATTATTATTTTTTTCCTCTCCTGAAAGAGTGTTTTTGTCTGCTGGTGATTGCTCACTATTCAATTATACTTTGGGGGATTAACATATATTTCCCATCCTGCCTCCTCTCTCATTTGCATCCTTCCAAAAGCTCCTCTCTGCTCTTTTCTCCACCTGAAGTCTCTCTTCCCTCTTTCCTCTGAAGTAAAACTAACCCCTTTGCCTGGGTGACCTATAAAAACGCCTTCACTTTTTTTTTTTCCCTTCTTTTTTTCCTCCAGTACATATGATGAAAAGCATGAGATCATTGGGATTTTTATAGCCTAAATCTGGCAGCTTTTTTCAAATAACTTGGATGGTGAGATGTAATTTTAGTTTGGGTCCTTGCCTAAAAATAAAGAATAATTATTAGCACATCAGACGTGGATATTGTAAATGATTGAAAAGGGTTTAAATTGTTCTACAGATACCGGAGCTGCTACCCTGTGGCAGCACTAAGGTCTGTCACAGCCCGAGTCCCATCTCAGGAGCTGTGAGAAACCTTAATTCAGAAACTGGCTGATGCGGTTTAAAAAAGAAAAATATTAATAAAAGGCATGATTAGAGGGTTGATAAACAATTACCAGGTGAGATATGCTGAATTCCAAAGCAGCAAGGTGTGTTTGGAGCATTGCATTTATGATTAGCAGTGATGTGACCGTGCTGTCTGTGCCTGGTTATCCAGGAGAGGGGATGTGTGTAACTTCCAGCCACAGAAAGGCTTGGGAAAAGCAGCCAGGCTGGCGTGCCTGGAAGCTTGGTTCGCTTTTCCCAGCCGCTTTATTAGGTCTAAGGGTGATGTGGGGCTGCTCAGCCCGTGCCCAGAGGCTCTGGGTTGGCCGGGAGCAGCTGCTGTGTGCTCCCGGTGCCTCTGTCCTCACCGTCTGCAGGAGGATGTGCAGGCACCTGTGTCATAGCAGCGGGTCAGCTTTTTGTCACCGCTCGGGTGACGGCTCTGAGTGCCACCGCCTCGGTCTGGTGATCTGTCCAAACCTCCTTCCCGAAGAGCTCGTGATGTCCCCTGTCCCCCGGAGAGGACAAGGAGCATGTCACCTTGCCACAGAGGAGTCCCATTCTTAGCAGCTAATTTAGAGCGCAGGGAAGGAGTGCCCTGAAATCGCCCGAGCCTTGCCTGGAGGCTCAGCGCGGCGGCTCCGGAGCCCTTCAAACAAATCTGGGTTAGCCGAGGACTTTGCAGCCGGGTGCTGCTCCTGCCCCGGGGACGGGAGGAGCGGTGAGGCTGCCAGGGCTCCACCTCTATCCGTGTGGGACCACGGCTCGCTCGGACCCGCGGTGAGAGGAGAGAGCCGCCCATCCCAGTGCTCTCTGCTGCGGCACCTTTCCGGCTGGGCTGGGCTGGAGCCGGCATCCCGGCCAGGAGCATCCCCGGCATCCCGGCCAGGAGCATCCCCCGCATCCCGGCCAGGAGCATCCCCGGCATCCCGGCCAGGAGCATCCCCGGCATCCCGGCCAGGAGCATCCCCCGCATCCCGGCCAGGAGCATCCCCGGCATCCCGGCCAGGAGCATCCCCGGCATCTCGGCCGGGAGCATCCCCGGCATCCCGGCCAGGAGCATCCCCCGCATCCCGGCCAGGAGCATCCCCGGAGCTGCTCCCTCCTGGCTGGAGCCGCACTGGGGCTGCTCCTGCCCCTTTGGGAGGTTGCTGGCATGCCAGGGGCTGGGACACGAGGAGCAAAAGCTGAAGGAGGGTTTCCAGCATGGTGTTGGCACAGTGTGTCCCCCGTGCTGGCATTTTGGGGAGCGCTGGGGTGATGCAATCTCCTCTGACTGCCCCCCTGAACTGTTATGCTAGCTCAGTCTTGGGGGACGGCCGAGGAGCAGAGCTTCAGAAGCCAGGAGAGAGAGGCTCAGTTTCCATGTGCTTATTTTCTGGGGAGAAGGAGGAAAAAGAGACCGAACAATGACGGAGTGGGTTTCTATCTAGGTTCTGGGGGGGTTGGGGCCATCTGGCCTCTGGCCAATAGGTTCCCTCTAGGGTTTAAGGGTCATTCTAACATTCCTATCTGGGGGGGTCTGCTGCAGGGTGATACCATTCCTTAAAGAACTGCAGCACTGGGGTACCCTGCTCTCGCTGGCAGAGTGCAAAGTGCCGGGACTCTTCTGCCTCCCTCGCGCTGCTGAGGGGCTGTGCTTTATCATATTTATTGATTTTGATCTTACAACCAATTTAACAGCACAGCTCTCCCCAGCCTCTGGCTGCTCCTGACTTAATTAAGCTCCTTTTCTGCTCTCCTGTCAGTCCTGTGGGCAGCACGGGCTGGGCACAGGCTGGGCCACAGAGACCAGGTGTGGAAAGGGCTCTGGGGAAAGGGAAAGTGCCAGCAAGGGTAAAAGATCCCTATAAATATTAGGGATAAGCAGTGTGATACACAGGGGGTTGTGGGCCATGCATCCCAACTGCTGCTGGGGCCAGGGAGGAAGAGGAGACTGGGAAAAGGAGCTGAAACAACCCGGTTTGCAGATGTGAGAGCTGCCAGGGTATCCTAGGAAACCCAGCCGCCTTTCTGGAGGGACAGGTTGGTACCTGCTGTACCTCAGGGAGAGGGTGAGAGAAAGAGTGCTAATTGCTCAGCACGCCAGAGAGCTGCTCTGGCCTGTAATTAGATGAATTAGTGGAACAATGACCCAATTTCCCTCAGTTTTTGGATTGCTGCAAACAACCCTGAGGTTGCTGCCTCCCTCTGTCCCGCTCTCCTCCCCATCCCCTCCTCTCCCACCCCCTGCTGCTCTACTGCAACTTCTCTGCTCCTCGCCCAGCACCTGGGGACCAAGCCTGGATGGGAGAGGATTCTGCCAGCATCCCAGAGGTGCAGCATCCCTGTTCCCAGAGCAGGTGCAGGGGCCCTGAGTGTTCCCACTGCTGGACTCAGTGTGCACCAGCTCCCTCCTGCCCCAATTTGTTTTCCAGAGACAGGTTTAGAAAAAAAAAAAAAATCTTTGTGTTTTAAAAGAAAACCTCTGGGGTCCTTCCTGTGCCTGCTGGTTGCCTTCCAAGGTCATCAAACTTTCATTACTATAGATTTTGGAATGTATGCGAGGTTCTCAGCTCCTTCTCAGCAATCCCAGAGCTGGGACTCTGAGGAAGCTCCGTGTGTGGAAAAAGCCAGGGCAGCTGATGGGTGGAGGTGCTGCCACAGGAGCACGCAGGGGAGGGACTCACATCCCTGAGTGCTGCTCCTGGCCCCTGTGCCACCTTCCTGGCAGGGATCCTGCATGATTCCTGAGACCCCAGATGGGATCCATGGGTGATTTGGGGCTGTCCCCAGCCATCCTGGGGTGTGGGGGGCTGCTGGGTCAGGGAGGCCCTGGGTGGCTTTGTCTGGTCATAGCTGCCCATGAATTTTGGTGTGAGCATCAAAGGAGGCTTGCTGACCTTTGGGAGGAGTAAATCTCTATGCCTCTCCGGGGACATGGCTTGAGAAGCTTCGTGGCTTCCCCAGCTGGTTCAGGAAAAGATTTCCTTGGAGAAAAGTGGGAAAAAACTGTTTATTTAACAGGCACAAGCACAAAAAATGAACAATATTAAACAATAAAACCTCTTGCTGCTCCCAAGAGATGACAAACTCAGAAAGTCCCCTTGGTGGGCTGTAGCCTGGCTAGCTCACTCAGGAGAGCATGGCACTCTTAATCTCAGGCTCGTGGCTTTCCCCCTGCCTGGTGTGACAACATGGCACTGATGTGGCCAAGACCTTTCCCTGGGCTAACTCTGCTCTGTCCCTGTGTTCCCACAGCATCCTCGCCACGGCCGGGACACACTTCAACACCCACGTGGACCTGCGGACGCTGCGGGCCGTGCGCGTGCTCAGGCCTCTGAAGCTCGTCTCGGGCATTCCCAGTAAGTTGGATGCTCCTGATCTTCCTCCCAGGGTGTCTGCATCTGTTCCTGATGTCCCTGGGGGGAGAGGGCTCCTTGTGCCACCTTATCCTGATGCCTTGTGAAGGCTGAGCTTCTTAGAAGAGAGGCTGGACAGAGCTAAAGAAAGAGTAGGGATTTATTAAAGGCCTCAATGGATCCACCTTGGGCAGCACAAGAGCCCAGCCAGGGCTGCACCCCAGATGAACCAAAATGGTCACAAAATGGACCACTGGTCACGGGGTCTGACACTTTTATGAGTTCTGCTCCATTTGCATATTGGAGCTAATTGTCCAATTCCAGCTCCAGCCCATGAAGTCCCATCCTGCTTGTTTTTCTCTCTTCAAGCCCACATTGTTTGTGCTCTTGGGCCTGAGATCTGGATCATTTGTCCTTGGTCCCCAGCTGGAGAAGGAATTGTTTTGTCTCCCTGCTCTGTGAAGAGAGCTCACCATCCCCTCATACGAAGCCCAGAGCCACACACTAAAGCAGC
Organism: Anomalospiza imberbis; assembly: GCF_031753505.1. Taxonomy (NCBI): domain Eukaryota; kingdom Metazoa; phylum Chordata; class Aves; order Passeriformes; family Viduidae; genus Anomalospiza; species Anomalospiza imberbis. Next base: position 3,197,157 of record NC_089689.1, on the reverse strand, counting down.
ACAGAATGTGAGAAATAGAAAAGCTAAAACCTGAGGCATCAATCCCACCTTTCCATCTAGCGAGAACTCAAAGGTGGCAGCACTTGGTGTCCCCGGGTGGCACTGTCCCCTGCCCAGCCCGCTCTGTGCTTGGCAGAGCCTGCTGGCAGCTCCTCTTCCCTGGCCAGAAGGCGGTGTGGGTGTATCCTTTCAGGACTGGGGTTTGTTCAGGGGAGATTTCTTGGGGTTTTTTGTTTGGTTTTTTTTTTTTTTTTTTTTTTTTTTTTTTTTTTTTTTTTTTTTTTCCTTTTTGTTGCAAGATTTCATCTGTTGGCACAGGGATAAATAAAGAAACTATGCTGCAGCTGGCACCAGTCCTCCTGTCCCTCCTGCCCTGGGCACTGGCAGGGCTGGATCCATGCCCTGGGGGCAACAAGGAGGACAGAGATGCACAAGCCATGTCCCACCAAGTCCAGGTGGGGCAAGTTCAGGCAGGACATTGGAGTGGGTGCCAGAAACAACCTCTGCTGGAGGTTGCTCTGTAGCTTGGCTTTCCCTCCCCGGCAATGGTGCTTTCCTCCAGGATCCTCCTGCCCAGAGGGATCCTCCAGGCTGTGCTGGCCTCTTGCACCTCTCTGTTGGCTGTCCATCCTCTGTGCTCCCCATCTCCCTCCTGCCAGAGCTGGGATGGATGTGTCCCTGGACGGGGGTTAGCAGTGCTGCTCTGAGCTGTGCCCTTTCTCTCTCCTCTCCCAGGCTTGCAGATTGTCCTGAAATCCATCATGAAGGCCATGGTGCCTCTCCTGCAGATCGGCCTGCTGCTCTTTTTTGCTATCCTCATGTTTGCCATCATCGGCCTGGAGTTCTACAGCGGGAAGCTGCACCGAGCCTGCTACACAAACAATTCAGGTGGGGGCAAGGGCTGGGCACCCTCCCCACCTCCCACGAGTGGAAAAGAGCTGGCATGATCTGTCCCTTACCTCTGCCTCCTTTGGCTCTGTGCTGTGTGCTGCAGGTGAACTAGAGGAGCTGGACCCTCCCCATCCCTGCGGGGTGCAGAGTTGCCCCCTGGGCTACGAGTGCCGGGAGTGGATCGGTCCCAACGACGGGATCACACAGTTCGACAACATCCTCTTTGCTGTGCTGACCGTCTTCCAGTGCATCACCATGGAAGGGTGGACCACAGTCCTGTACAACGTGAGTAGTGCTGCTCTGGGTGGGGAGCTGGAGGCTCTTTCTGTGTGCTGCAAGCTCAGAGGATCCAGAGTTTCCTTCATGATGGAAATGGGGTTAATCTTTCCAGAATTCGGGTGTGTTCCATGCCTCCAGGCAAAGGGAGCTCTAAGGGCCTAGTCACTATCTCTGACTCACTTCAGAGAGCAAAACCTGGTGGGCACGTCCTGCAGTGATCCTCCCGCTTGAAGGCTGTGCCTGGGGAGGCATCCTTCCTTGCCTGCTCCTCCTGTGCTCCCCAGGGCAGCTCCGTGGGAGTGGACACATTTTCTGGGCGTTGCAGAGCAGGAAGAGGATGTCTGGTGTCCTGGGCAAGCCTCAGAGCTGGGCTCAGACCCATTCTCTGGGGCAGGGACAGCATTTCAGCATCCAGCAGGGAGCTGGGGTCTTTGTGCTGGTGGAGCAGGGAGTGGCTGGGCTGAGTTCTTGGGGTTTGCAGCTGCTGGAAGCTGCTGATGCCCAAGCCCTTGGAGTACCCAGAGAGCAACTTGAGGGCAAAAGCTGGATAAAAAGCTCCAGGTGATCCCAGAGTGCCATATCTCCGTGGGCGACTGGCCATATAAGCATGTTTGAGTTTGTGGGCTAGAAGCAACCGTGCCTGTTCTGTTCCCAGCCTAATTTCAGCATCAATTTTGGCGTCACCGCACCGGGAATGTTTTTATACCCTGGTTCCCATAACGCCCGGGGATTTGCAGAGTGGCATTGCTCTGCAGGAGGCAAATTGGATGGCATGTGGTGGGGAAACTGCTTCAGGAGGGACTCTGGCATCGGCAGAAAGGCTGTTTTTAAACCCCAGGCTGTCAGCACTGGGGCCCCCTTTCTTGCTGAGTCTGCCACAGGGTCCCTCCGGGGGTGCAGGATGGCGTGTGTGGACAGATGGATTGTGAAACCTAGGCTGGAGTAGAAAGGGGAGAGTTCATTGCAAAGGCTTGACCTTTCCACGAGGATTTGATTTTCCTCTTCCTGAAGGAGAAGGCAGTGTCAGGATCCTGCTGTGTCAGTGGGGGAATTAAGCAGGATTGAACCACCTGAGAGATCAGACAAAAAAAAAAAAAAAAACAAAAAACCCTTCAATTTTGTGTCTGTTTCTGGTGTGTCAGTGGGATTAGAGACTTACCCACAGCACCTGTTGCCCAGGTATAGTTGAGTGTATCAGGGAAGGTGGTTTGCCAGTGTATCACATGTCACCTGTGCATGCCTGGGGCTGGTGCCAGCCACCTGCCCTGAGCCTTGCACTTGTGTTAATGACTGTCTGCCTGCAAAACCTGCTTCCATCAGTGCTCCCCCTGTCTCCCCTCCTTCCCAGCGTTTGGAGCCTGCAGCAATCAGCAGCAGCACTGCCCGTGCTGGAGTCCTGCTGGTGGGGTGTGAGGGCATGGGGAACAGATGGGTAATTTATGGTCTGGTGGACCTCAGGGGTTTGTTTGAGTGAGTCTGGTCTCCTGCTGCTCAGGGTGTCCTTGCTGGGAAGGCTGGAGCTGATCCCTTCAGTGTCTGGGATTTGCTGATTCATCACTTGGGTCTGAAAACCCAGGAGCTGGGAGCTCTGAAAGCTGTGCCTACCCTACAGGAACCCCTATTTACTACCCTAGCTGCTACACTGGGGACTCTCTGGGACCCCTGTGGGGATCCAAATCTCCTTCCCAGTCCGATTAGCAAAGCTGGGCAGAGGTGCGCTGTCAGCGATGTCACTGCCATGCTCTGTCACCACGTTCCCAATGGCCAGGACCACAAATAAGGTGCCTCCCTTCCCTGTTCCTCTGCAAAGAACCAGCTGTTACTGACCAGTTATGGAAAGGAGCAGGGACCTCCCTTGGCTTTTAACTGAATGAGAGTTTGTGGCCTTGGTGTCATTAATTGCTGCTGATTCACCTCGGGGGGTGGCCAGAGCTGGTGTTCCCAGCACTGCTGGGCTGCACCTCCCGTCCTCCCCAGGGAATCTCTGAGGGCCTCATGTTGCAAAGGTTGTGGGTGCTCGGTCCTTTTGCTACTTGGAGACAGAAAAATTGATTTTTGTCTTTTTTTTTAATAAGTAGATGAGGGATGCAGTCCCTGGGGGATGCAGGAGGAGGGCTGGGAAACCACAGGGGTGCTCTGCCATCACCTTCATCACTTGGGGCAGCAAGCCAGAGCAGGCTCCTGCTGCTAACCAGCATGGGCCTTGCCCAGGCTATGCCCCAGGTTTGGGGGGACTCCACTTTCCCACTGGGACAAAGTGATGGGGGGCTGTGTCCTTGTGGATTAGCGCTGCAGGGGAGAGGGAGATGGCAGGAAAACCACTTTACCAATCTCTCAAAGAAATTGCTTACTACAGAATTCCCCTGTGTGACTGTTATCATTATTTTAAGATCTGTTTTTCCACCATTCTACCAGCTCTACAAGTGTGGCTCCTGGAATTTGCAGGCAGCATTACAAGCAGCTCATTTCCACATGGGTTATTTCATCCCTGTGCTTGCTTTTTGCTTTCTTCACGTCAGCTTTGCCTTTGTGAAGTAGAAATCACAGTATGGGTTGAAATAAAAGAATTGTGGGGTGTTGTTTTTCCAGCTCCTGTCCCTGGGAGCCTGGAGGACTTAGATTTCCTTTGGAGGGGAGTTTGGCTTTGAGATTGCCCCTGTGGTCTATAACAGGGGCTAAGAAGTATTTTGGTTTCCTTCTTCTCCTGGAGCAGATGCCCCTTCCCTGGGCTGGCTCCAGACCAAGCCTGATTTCGGTAGGGACCAGAGGGAAGTACAGAGACTCACTGTCCTGCTTCTCTGCCTCTGCTGGCGTGGGGCAGGGCTGCATTTTGCCATCAAACAGTGCTGCTGGGGCTTGGGGGTATGGCAGGGCTGCTGAGAGGCTCCCCAGGAGAGGGGCACAGGTGATGCTGGTGGCTTCAGATGCTCAGACCAGCTTCCACGATCCCAGGAAGCAAAGGGGCAAGGAGTTTAAAATCTTTATTTCCTGAGGGAGCTGGGAGGGCTCACCTTGGAGAAAAGGAGGCTCAGGGGGGACTTTCTCACTTCCCTACAACTCCCTGACAGGAGGCTGTGACCAGATGGGGTTTGTTCTCTTCTCCCAGGCAACAGGGTGGGAAGAACTGCCCTCAAGTTGCACCAAGTGAGGTCCAGATTGGATGTTAGGACAAACTTCTCCAAAAGGGTTGTCAAGCCCTGGCACAGGCTGCCCAGGAAGTGCTGGAGTCACCGTTGCTGGAGGGATTTAAAAGATGTGCAGTTGTGGCACTTGGGGACATGGTTGAGCGGTGGCCTTGGCAGTGCTGGGTTAATGGTTGGACTGGGTGATCTTAGAGGGCTTTCCCAACCCAAACTCTGCTGTGATTCCTGCTGGCACTGCTCACAGGCTCTGAGCCTGCTGCATGTTTCCCTGCATGGATCTGGCTGTCAGGCTGAACTCCTCATCCTCTCCTCGCAGGAGGGATTGGGACCACAGGGGAGCAGGAGGGTCAAACAGCACAGGGAGCCTTAGGAGATGCCAGGGCTGAGTGCTGAGAGCCTTCTGAGTGCTTCCGCAGCAGGAGGGGAGCGTTTGCTGGGGGAAAGAACACCAAGCTGCTGGTGGCTTCCAAAAGCACCTCCCAAAATGCAGTGGTGGCAGGCAGAGCTGTGTCCATGGCCTTGGGGGAGGTGGGTCTGGGTCTTGCAGCCCCATGCAGAGCTGGGCAGCTGCAGCAGAGAGCCAGGAGGCTGCAGGGCCGTGGGTTGGGTGCCAAGTGTGAGCTGTGCATGCGGGCACGCTGCAGGAGTGGCTGGAAAACAGGAGCTGCTGCAAGGATGGGGGTTTGCAGCATGTGTGACTCAACCCCCACGTGCTTCCAGCATGCTGGAGGTGCTGGGGCCAGGAGGGGAGGAGCCCCTCAGTGTCTGGGATCTCCTCTAGGCGTGGGGTGCAGGAGGGTTTTGGTGAATCTCACCGTGTGCAGAAGTCATTTAGTGCTGCCGGGGGCAGGGCTGGGTTTGCACAGGTTGGCTCGGACTGGTTTTGTGTGTGAAGCACTAAACTCGAGATCCCAGGACCACAGAATGGTTTGGGTTGGAAGGGGCTTTTTAAAGATCATCCAGTCCAACCCCTCTGCCATGGGCAGGGACACCTTCCCCTAGTCCAGGTTTTTCAGAACCCCATCCAACTTGGCCTTGGACACTTCAAGGGATGGGGCATCCACCACCTCTCTGGGCAACCTGTGCCACTGTGAGACCACCCTCCTTGGAAAAAAAATTCTTCCTTATATCTAATTTAAATCAGCTCTCTTTCAGATTGAAACCACTCCCCCTTGTCCTGTGACAACAGGCCCTGCTAAAATGTTTGTCCTCATCTTCCTTATGATTAAAGTACTGGAGGTCTTCTGCTGGAGGCTGCCTTTGAAATGCAGTGGCACATCCCTCCTTTGTGAAACAGGGGCTGCTCAGGCCAGCCTGATCTGGGGCGCTGGGGAAGGGAGGTGTGTTGATATCGCTGGTCATGCCAGAGCGCATGGGTCAGAGACGTGAGCAAGGCTTGGCTCTTCTGCTTCCTGCCCCATCCCCATTTGCCCCAGTCACCCTTGGAGGGGGTCAGAGGAGGAATCTGTTGCAGAACAGTTGTTTTTCCATGTGTGCGAGTAGAAAATTGCTCATTGCAAGTTGGCATCGATTCACGGCCATCCCTTGGGGTGCTCAGCACTCACTTGCCCTGCCTGAAGCACCTTTGTGAGAGCAGTGTGAGTGAGACCTGAGCATAGTGCAGCTCTGGGTGGGCTCCTCCTCAACCTTTTGGAGAGTGAGGACAGTGCCTGGCTTTCCAATAGAGGCAGCAAAATTGCCTTGACCAGCAAAATTAACATGACCAGAGAGGATTTTCCGTTTTTGGGGGGTTGCTCAGACCTGAGATGAGCTGGGAAACCTCCCTGAGCCCCAGTACCTCCAGGAGCTGCTGCAGATCCTCTGGACACTGGTGTCTGTCTCCTGGGATGCCAGGGCAAGAGCTGCAGCAGTGGCAGCCGTGCACTAAGGGTTGTGGGAACTCTGCTGGTGGTGCAAAAATCCCAAAACCAGCCCTGACACCGCAGTGATGGGCTGGAGGAGCTCGGTACAGCAGGAAGCTGGGAGAGTGATGCATAACGGTGGCTCCCAGCAAGGAGCTGGGAAGAGGAGAAGCAGGAGGAGGAAGGAGAGGTGGGAGGGATGGCAAAAAGAGGAAAACCACCTGGCTTTTTAGCCCTCTGTGCTCTGGGATGGCACCAGGGTCCCCAGCCGGCACGCTTGCGAGGGGAGCAGGAGTCCCTTCTGGTGTGTTTGAAATGAAAGCACAACGCACACAGAATATCCTGGCGGGGAGGTATGAAAATTTAATCAGCACCCAGAGCTCCGAGCGGCTCGGCAGCGAGCGCAGCCCGCGATGCCTCTGCAGCTATTCCTGGCGGCTCCCGGCCGTGCGGGCACGGCAGGATGGGCTCAGGCTGAGGGAATGCAGGCTGCCAAAAAGTCCCCAGCGCTTGTGACACCGCGGGACAGAGCCTTTTCCTCCTCCCTCCTCCGAAATGCTGCTTTAAACACGGCTGAGTGTGTTAGAGCAGATTCAGAAAGGAGACTGCAGGTTCCACCCCAAAGGTTCAAACCTTTCGGAACTCAAAAAATGAGCTGTTTTCCCCCAAATGGCTCCAGTTGGTGCCCTGCTGCCAGCCGTGGGTGCTGCCAGGCACGTGTGTGGCAGCCAGCCTGCTCTCCCCTCTCCTCCCTTTCGAAAAACAGAGCACTTTCTTTCTCCACACTCAGCAAAGCCAGACCCTCACCAGCTTGCCAAATGTTCCTGCCTGGTTTTTTTTCTTTTTTTTTTTTCCCTTCTTCCCCTTTTTCCCTCTGTGTGTGTGTGTGCGCGCTGAAATGACACAGCAAGAAACAAACTGTGTCTGCTGGATCCCATCTTCCAGGCATGTTCTATCAAAAGCTGCCTGCCCACACCCTCCTCCCTGCCCGCACGGGGAAGTCTCACTCCAAGGCGGTCTGCTGGAAGCACTGGAGGAGCTGAGGGGGGCTGCTGGGGGTGCCAAGGGAGATCTGGCATTACCCAGCAGCTCCAGGCTCAAGGGTGGGAGGTGGCAGGGGGTCTCAGTGCTGCCTTGCTCACCTTTGTTAAGCCCAGGACTTGTAATTCCAGTAGCAGGCTTGGTGCTGGTGTTGGAAAGCTGGTTCCAGACCTCTTGGTGGATGTGCTCCTGTGCTCCAGGGTTGGGTTATGGGGCTGTTGGGGTCTGTGAGTGAGGTTGTGCATGGGTCTGTTGCCCCAGAGCGCCACAGCTGAAGCTGGGGATGTTCCTCCACGTAGGAACGTCATACAATGATGAAAATCATATCATGGGGCCCAAGCTGCCTCTCTGGGCTTGCAGCATGCCCAAACCAAAGCAGGGATCCAGGCCCCATGAGAAAACAGCCCCAGAGGTGATCCTATGGAAGCCAGGCCCTGCTGCAGCACGCAGGGTCTGGGTCCAGCCGGAGAGGCAGAGGCGCTGGCACGTCGGTCTGCACTGGAGATAGCGGTGAACTTTGCAAATGCTCCATCAGGGAAAGTTCATCCTGCCTGAGGTGTGGTTAGGGGGTGCTGGGGAAGGCGCAGGAGGGGTCTGGGAAGGGGGAAAGTGAAAGTTTGGAAGCAAAAGGGGAGGGATCACAGTGAGGGATGACTGTGGGGAGAGGCAGAGCAGGAGGCACACGAGGACTGGGTTTGTGCATCGATGCTGGGGCACCTGGGTGCAATTTCTTGGTGGGTTGGAGAAGAACAGCACCGAAATTGGTCTCAGTGCCTATTTCAAATATTTTGAAAACGCTTGATTTGTAGCAATGCTTCTAGCAGCGCATTTTTTGCATTCCATTTAGGAAACAGAAAAATGAAATGCATCGTGTCCTTTTCCTGTTTCCCCACTCCCTCCCTCCCTGCACGCACTCAGAGAGAAGATTATGCTGAGCTTTGTGTCCTGCTCTGGCATTATTCCTGCCTGTCCCTGGCACCCCAGAGCTTCCCAGGGCTGTGCTGGAGGAAGGCAATGGGGCAGGAGGTGCCCACCCTGCCTGGAGACCCTGACACCTGGCCATGGCAGGATGTGTCCCACCCCGGGCCAGTCCTGGCCTTGCAGAGGAAATGCACCCATTTCCTTATTAACCTGATTTGGGAAAGCAAAGCATTTCCATTCAGATCTTGTCCAGTGCCAGGGTCACTGATGGATCCCAGGCAGGGAGTGAAGCATGGCCCTGCACGCAGGAGATTCAATTACTGCTATTAAAGGGAACAAGGAGATCTGTTACTGTGCTGGGGAGAGCAGCAGCGGGTGTCAGGGTCTGCAGGGAGCTGCTTAGGCCAGGGAATCTGCTGCGGGGTTTTTTGGTAATTAATTCTCTCCCCCTTTTGCTGGGCTGTGAGGCTGTGGCTGCTGGCCTATGTGTGATCCTCAGCTGGATGCAGCTGTGCTTTGCAGGGAGGGGCAGGTCAGGTGATGCTGGGGACACCATCAGCCATGGCAGGGGCACAGTGGGTGTCACCACTGGGCAAAGAGCATCGGAAGCTGCCAAGGTAAGGATTTGGGGTGCAAATCATGGAAGCTGTGGTGGTTTTGCACCTGCTGTCCTGCTCTGCAAGCACCCGAGAAGTGCTGGGGAAGGCAGGCACAGCTCCCAGGGCAAAGATCCTTGAAATCCATGGCTTTTCCCATCATCCCCCAACCTCTGTGTGAATGAAATCCACATCCTGCTGCTCCCTGAAAGCTTTGGGTGCCCACAGGTCCCCAGTTCCTCTCCCCAGTGAGAGATGGAGAAATGGAGTGGCCATGAAGGCTCCCTGCACAAGACTGAACCTGCTCTGTTTATTTTTAGCCAGGAGAGACTGAGTTTGAGGGGTTTATTGAGGTTTTCCCCCCTCCCTTCCCCTATAGCAAAGAAATCCTGAAGGTTCCCATGCGCCGCAGCCCGAGGGAGGGGACGTGTGGGCTGTGAGCTTGTGCTGTGCATTCAACTTGAGGATATATTTAGATTTCTTTAGATTTCTGGCCCCCCGAGTGAGACCTGCTTTTGCAGCTTCCCGCGCCTTTTCCTGCCCTTTGGGGGGGAAAAAAGAAAAAACCCAAAAAAACCAAACAAACACCCCAAGAGCTGCCTAAAGAATAACCTTGTGCTTGGGGGTTGAGAAGCAGGAGCTGGTGGGGGCTGTTCCCTGCAGGAAGGTCCTGCTCCCACGCCTTGGTGGTGTCATTTGTAGGCTCAGAGGGCTTTCCTGGCAGCAGCACGGGTCATGTCAAGATGTGAGTGTGGTGGTTCTTGGTCTGGTGGCAACAGAAGAGTTTGGGGGGTGGTGGGGTGCACAACAAGAAGGAGGCCTCTCAAAGGGAAGGGAAGAAGCAGCAAAGATTTGTCACCAAGCAGCTCCTCCATTTCCTAAAGGAATATAAAAAGCCTGTCCCAAAGCACTTGGGTGAGTGCTGGGACCTGCTCAGCTGTGCAGGGAGCAAGGCAGGAACCTGGAATTTCTTCATTAAAGGAGTTGGTGTAATTTAGGGATTAAAATTCTTGTGTCTACGCTGAATTCTGCAAACAACAACCTCCTGGTACCTTCAACAAAGGGGAAAAAACCCTGTGGGAAGGCACAGTGGACCAAGATGATGAACTACTGCCTACAGAGGGATATCAAGAACAAATGATGCCCCAAAGGAATGGGAACAGAGGCTGCTCAGTCAAAACAACGACATCTTGGTGCCAAAAAAGCTGGGAAGTGCTAGGAGGGCCATAGCAAAGTTGTGTTGACACAGACCTCCTGGAGGAGCAGTGAGTGGCTCCCCACCTCTGCAGATGGAAGCAAGGCCCAGTGAAATGACATCTGGAGACATTTGGGCATGGATGGCCATTTCAGCCCTGCTTTTGGCCAACACAAAGCAACAAGAGGCGCGATACCGCCAACGAGGGCGTGGCCAACGTGGAATCTGTGGAAGCCCAACGCTGAGACCACCGTGCCCACCAGCCTGGGTGCTTGGGATGGCTTCCCCCCGAGCTCAGAGGGAGCTGGCACATGAAATGGCAGGTCTGGTAACAAGTATTTTTAACAGCTCCATCGAGTTGGGGGAGGCACCATCTGACTGGAGAATAGCGAATGCGATGCCTATATTTAAAAGCGGGGGGAGGAGGGGAGGAAAAGTAAGGCAGGCAGGAATAGGACTGTGAGGCTGACCTCGATCGCATGCCATTTCGGAACAGATTTGGGAGGCAGGAGAGGAAAGTGAATCATGGGTTTGTCAAAGGTAGGTCACGCCAGGCTAACCCGGCATGGCAGGCCTGGAAACGTCCTAGAGCTGCTCCTCGTAGTAAAGAGTTTGCTGTGGGAGAGTGGTAATGGTGGGGGGGGGGGGGAGAGGGGAAGGGGATGTGTTGGAGCCCTGGTTAGTGAGAATTTTAGACTTCCTGCACTGCCAGGCACTGACCCCCAGGAGAACACTGCATTTGACCTGAGGCTGTGGAGAAGGCTTCCAGAATTGAATGATAGAACTGGGATTGTGGGTGTGTAGTTTAAATAGAAGTGTGTAATATCACATGGTGGAAAACCTAGAGTGTAAGGTTTTAGAATACAGTAATATCTATAAAGCAAGATGGAGGTTTTAGGGCAGAGGCTGGTCCTTCTTCTTCACCTTCTTCTCCATGGGTTTGGGTGGTTTTGTATAATTGGATAAAAAAAGTCCACATTGTGGGCCATTGGTGGTTGGTTATTGGGTTAAAAGTAAAAATAATTTGGGTATCATTTCTTAATTGGAGAGTTTATCCTTAAAAGGCCTTGTAGAGAGAGAGACAGGGCTCCATTTTTAGTTTGTTAGAGTGAAGTGCTGTAGAACTCACGGTTTGTGGGACTGTAACATAGATAAGAACTAACAAACATCTGAGTCCAAACAAGAAATACCACCCTGATGGGGGGCTCTATGAGGCTGGCGGAGAAGTGAGCAGTGCTGGGATGGTGTTGAGGGGACAAAGGGGATGTCATCGACTGGTGGAGTCCTTGGGGATGCGTCGTGGGCTTTCCTGCCTCCAGCATCCACTGGCTTCCCAGAGCTGGAGGGACAGAGGCTGCCATCCTGGGCTGGGAGGCATTTGAGATCTTGGATGCAGTGAGAAATGGAAAGCCAAGCTTTGTTCAGAAGCAGCAAAGATCTCTCCTTGGAGCACAGGTCTTGTTGGCTGGGAAGCAGTGACATGGAGGAAGAGAGGGTGAATGGGTGACATCGGGGTGACCATGAGGAGGCTGCAGGGCAGGGGTGGCACGAAGGAGGAGGGAGGATGGTGGGATACAGGTGAGGTGGTGAAGTCTCTGTGGCATCATGCAGGGATGGAGTGTGACCTATCAAATTGCTCACTCAGGTCTCCTGTGTCTAGGAAGGATTAACTGAGCCTGGACTGGAGCAGGGAAGGGACTACTGGATAAAATAGGGCAGGAGAGCCAGTTGGGCAAGAGAGAACTGGAAGAACCTTGCTTTGGCCAGCAAAGCAGAGGCTGGAGATGGCTGTGATTGCTGTCTAGAAATAGATCAGGATGGAAAGAGGAAGGAAAAGAGCTATTACAGCCAAAGGCCACTGCTGGCAAAATAACAGAGTGGTGTAGAAAATGACCACAAATAAATTTAGGCCGGAAATTACAGCAGCCATTGGAGCATCTGCTTGAGGAGGCTTCCAGTGGGGATAGTGAGTTCTTGGCAGCCTGAGTGGCTGAGCAAGTACCAGATCATGGTCTGGAGCCACTGCATCCAGACTGGGCATCAGCACTTCCTGGGTTTGTAGGGAGCATTGGGATGTCCCCTGAGAAATTTCATGCTGGGGCTGGGGGATGCCAGCAAAGCTGGCACCAGCCAGGGGGACCTGTGTGGCTGCTGGTGGCAGTGCTGTTCCTGGGGCTGCTGGTGGCAGCCTGGGTGGTTGGGACCATCCCTGAGCTCACTGTGGCCAGTGCTGTGTCCTTGAGTATGGGTTCCATGCCCACAGCTCCCCATCTCCTCCTCTGCCCCTCCTGCAGCTGCTGGGTGCAAGTGGTGCTGTGACTTCCCAAATCCCCTTAAAAATCTCTCCCTTTGCCTCCACCTCCAGGGGAGCCAGGCACTCACATGCACAGAGGTTGGGATCACAGTTAGCCCATGCCACCGGAGTCCTGCCAAGCCTCTGCCTCAGCTGGCCCTGCTGCAGGTCCCCAGTGCCACCAGCTTTGCTGTGCCTGAAAAATGGAGAGGGAAGAGGTGGTCTGGGCACTGATAACCCTAGGAAAGCTGCCCATTTCCCCCTCTCTCCTGCTGAGATGGCTAAAGAAAGGATGGTGATAGCCCAGTTCTGGGGAAAGATGTTTTGGTGTTCTGTAGGAAAGAAGCTCTTCTGTTTTGCATTCCCTGTGACAAAGACCTCGGGGAAAGCCTGTGTATTTTGGGCAGGAGCCAGTTTCAAAGGCAAGCAATCCTGACATGAGTGGCAGGTACCCAGTGGCATCTTGGCAGGGAGCTGAAGCCCTGCCAAGCTTGGGCTGAGGGTTGCACGATGCCTTGAAGAGTGATGCCATGGGAGATGGTGCTGCCAGAGCAGAGCACAGTGGCCTGGGTGTCTCTGCAGGGTTGTGGTGAACACTGGCTGTTGGGATTTCCCATGCATCGTTCCTTCCTCCCTGTGCTTGCTTCTCCCGTGGCCCTAAAGAAAGGGACTGGAGGTGAACTGGGGCTCCTGAAAGAGCAGGATCTTGAGAGGATATGTGTGGTTTCCCTAGGGCCAAAGGAGGAGAGCAGTGAGTCCTTCCAGATGCTTTCAGAGCCCTTACGGCTGCTGCGTGCCAGGTGCTCCTTGTCACACACTTGCCCACATCCCCTGTCCCAGCGCTGTGGTCAGTGCCTGTGCTGGGCTGTGCTGGTGTCACCCTTCCTACCCTGGGCTCGGTGTCAGGGTGGTGGGGACATCCAGCTGAAGTTCCCACTGGAGGAAGACTCCAGCGCACACGGTGACTTTCTTTGCTCCGCAGAGTCGTGCTTCTCCCGTCGTAGAGCCTCGCCTCAGCTCCTGCACTGGCCGACCAGGAGATGTGGTGCCAGTGACTCAGATGAAGATGAGGGCTTAATTAGCACGGGGAGAGGGGGGAAGAGAGAGAAAAGAGAAAGAGTCTTTCATTGCAAGAAGATTGATACCACCTCCCCCAGACAGTCACGTTCTGCCGCATCACCCTCAGCCCGGCGTCATGCGCACCGTGCCTGACACCAGAGGACAAATGGGGCCTGGGAGGGACAGAGGGGCACTTTTATTAAAACCTCTGGTGAATTAATGTCTGGAGGTATTGAGCAGGGCTCATCAGGAGCCTTTGCAGCTGTCGGGCTGTGCCCTCCACTCATAGCTTCAGTCTGATCTCAGCTCTGTGGCTCTGGGGGATGTGCCGGTGGTGGGAGGGTGTCTGCAAGGTGCTAGTGATGATGCCAGCAGCAAAATGCCTGTTTGGAGGTTTCCCACCATGCATGAAGGGACAAACACCGACTGCCTCTTCTTTAGATACCACCTTGCCTGGTCTTAAGGCACCCTATAAATCTGTGCTCGGCAGGCCCTGCTGCCGTGGGCTGCTTTGCCCCATCCGAGTGGATGTGTACGGGAGCCCTGAACCAAAATGCTGGGGAAAACATGCTCAGGGTGACCCCTTGCCGTCAGCACCCCAGTTTTGGGCTGCAGGACCCTGCACCTCCAGCTACATCCATTTCTCACAGTCTCTGCAGGGATGGTTGGAGGGGGTGGAGGAGAGCGGTCCTGCCTGATGAGGGCTGGAGACTGGAGACTGTGGCTGGTGCTGAGGGGTGCCAGGGCTCTTGTGGTGGGGAAGGGTGCCCACCAAGGCTTGGCAGGCATGGCCACGTCACCCTGAGGAGCCTGGTGTGGTCAGCCTGGAGCACTGAAGTTAACACACCCTCCCTCTGCCCCCTCGCTGGTGTTGGAGGTGATGTCACACGTGTTTTTTTTCTTTCCCCTCCAGACCAATGATGCCTTAGGAGCCACCTGGAACTGGCTGTACTTCATCCCCCTCATCATCATTGGATCCTTCTTCGTCCTCAACCTTGTCCTGGGAGTGCTGTCAGGGTAAGCAGAGGGGTCATTCCCTCCGGGCTGTGCTTGTCACACATTTCTGGGACCTAAGGCTGGTCCTTGTGTCCCTCCATCCCCTCCATACCTGCCTGCCCCACAGCAAGGGATTGCTCCCTGGCTGTGCTTGGCTCTTTCTCAGCCTGGGGAGCTGGGAAAAGGACAGCCTTGAAGATATTTATTATTACTGTCATTTCACCTGGCCAAAGATCTCCTGCTTTTGGTTCCCTTGTGAGAAACGGTCACTAGGGATCTTCGGGCTGCTTGGCTCCTGCAAGAGGGGAGAGACGTGGTGGGGGGGTCTGTGAAAATGTGTTTGAGTCCAGGCTGTTTGTTGGGGGGTGTGCGTGGGTTGGGATGGGTTTGGGGAGTGCTACAGAGCACCTCTGTGCTGTGACCAGGAGGATGTGCCCTGCACTGGTGGGGTGCAGGCTGGTGAGGATAGGGATGCTTGGGGTGCACGTGGATGAGCCCAGAAGAGAAGGAAGTAGGGACAAAGCAACTGTCCCTGTCCTGCACTTCCCAAGGGGAAGGCAGTTTTAATCCAAGCCATTAAGCTGGGTTTGGAGACAAAAACTCTACTTGTCTCCATGACAATGAACTCTGGTTGCACCAGCACAACCTCAGCTGCTGGCAGGGGCTGGTGAACAGCAAGAGCATGTCCTCTCTTGCACTGGGGAAGATGTGGGCTCCTCTGTTCTGACTGAAGCAGGTCATTTTTTAGCTAATCACGCATCATGACAAAATGCAAAAGTCATTGTAGCACCGCTTTGGCCAGATGGAAAGCCCTTAGGTGCAAGGGTCAGGGTGGAGAATGGCCTTGGTCATCTTTGTCCCTTTCCTGAGTGTCCCTGCAAGTTCAAGTGTGATGGTGATGATTTCAGCAGTTTCTAGAGTGGCAGGCTGGGGTCTGTTATTTTCCCAGCTCTCATTCCCAGCTGAATTTTCCCAGCTCTCATTCTGGGGTCTGACTGGGTCCAGGGGCCCCGGGGACAGGCTGCAGGAAAGGCTTCACCTTGCCTTGCAGAGAGGGAATTCTTATGGGGGATGAAGATATCCAAGCAGCCTTGGGTGGAATTTGTACTTCTTATGCCACATCCAGCTTGGGCATTTGGGCAAAGTCCAGCTGGGTCTCGATGTCAAGCAGGAGTTTTCCTACAAAAACCTGGGGAAGGAAAGTTAGGAAGCTGGGAACAATGTTATTACAATGTTAAATTGTGTCAGTGTAGGGTGTTGTGTGGACACCGAGGCTTTTGGTGCTGGGGTGATGCTGAAAGCAGCCTGGGGACACAAGCCAGACACTGGCCAGAGGACCACAGCGGGGCTGGTGGAACGCCTGGCCATGCCCTGGCTCACCTTGGTGTTCCCTGCACCAGGGCTGCCCGAGGCAGCTGTTCCCATGCCCGCTGAGTTGGATGCTCCTGTCTAGGACTCTTCCCAGGCACCGGCTGGCATTTCCACTGTTTGTTTATTGCTAATAGGGTTTGTACTGGGGAAGGATGCAAGTGGGTGGGTGGCCTAATTGGCAACAGAGATGCTCTTGTGGCGTGGCAGATATCCAGGGTAAAGCAGGACTGCTCAGCTCCCCGGAGGGCTGAGTGAGGTGAGCTCAGGTGGCCAGATGGGCTCTGCCACTCCACGGCACGGCCACTGTGTGTGTGCCCCTGCCTGGGCACGGCCACATCCTCTGTGGCTCAGTGGATGCAGCACCTTGGCTGGGTGAATCATCCAAAGGTGCTGCTGGAGCCCCGGAGGAGTAGGAGCTAGGGGCAGGAGAGGGTACTTGTGCACACAAATAATGTGTGTCCTTGAGAGCAGCAGGAAAGGCCTTGCTCCTTGTTCTGTTTGCTGAGCTCTTCTTGTTTTTAGCGCTCCTCTTGTGCTGGAAGAGAGTACTTGGCTCTGCTGGGGGAATTGGAGGTGTGACCTTCCCATTGCCCAGCTCTCAGCTGGACGAACAGGCAGAGCCTGGCCAGATACCCCCACTTGTCGTGTGGCTGCGCTGAACTGAGAAGAGATGGTCACTTTGGGAATGAGCGTCATGGAAACACCTCCACGGAAGGAATTCTTTCCCTGGCAGTTACACCAGTGCTTTTGGGGAAGCCAGGGTGTGCTCAGCTGAAATCATGGCCACTGGGAGCCTCCTTGGAGAAACCTGGCCCCATGTAGCTTGCAAACTGCACCATCTGCATCGGTGGATAACAAGGTCCACTCGGGATTTCCAGCATTCTCCTCCAGGTTCGCGCTCAGGAGCTGCTGCTGAGCTGCCTCTGCGCTCGCCTCATCTCAGCAGAGGCTCCCTTTGGTGAAACAGCCCAACAGCCGGGGTGGGACCCCAATGAGAAGAGGCTGCAGGAGGACATTTGTGTGTTTCACTTGCCACCAGCAGAAGTTTGCCGGAGCCCAGATTTAGCAGTCTCCTGGTTGCGATGAGCATCTCTCCCAACAGTCAGTTCCCCAACTGTTAAGCTGAGGCATGACCTCTGTGATGTAAACAGCCTGGATCCATCTGCTCCTTAAGCACAAAGTATGTGGGAGAGGAAAAGAAATGATTTTCATCATAGCAAGCTCCTCAGTTTTTCTCCCTAAATACGAACAGGCACGCACTGGAATCGCATGCAGACTCTGTTAAGAGGAGATGGAGCTCCTCCAGGCAGGGTCTTGGAGAGCCAGTTCTGCTGTGGCTTTGGCATTTATTATCGTGTCTATTAACTTCCCCCCTCTATGGGTGCAATTATGGATCAATTAATTCTGACTGAAAACAGGAAAAGATTAAAAAATTGGCCCCGTTCCTCTGCGAGCAGGTACGGAGCCCAAGGAGATGTGACTGCTCAGCTTTTAAAGCTACACGAGCTATTGAGACAATCCTGGCAGAAGAGAGTCAGTGGGAGCAAGTGAGGATGGAGCATGTTGAGGATGGAGCATCCACTGAAATGCCGTTTTCTACCTGAGGCTGCCTTGTGGCCTGAGGAATTGCATGTGCTGGAGATCTGCAAAGATCTGCTCTCCCCTTTTTTTGTGAAATTGTTGAGTTTTGGGTTTTTTTTCCTCAGCTGTTTCTCACATAAAACATTTTGAACACGTGTGTTTGGGCTCTGTCTCCGGAGCAGCAGAGACCTGACGAGAGCCATGCTGCCCTGTCCCTGCTGCTGGTGTCATGTGCCAGTGGCAGTAGTGCCACCCCAGCAGTGGCCACAGCCTGAGGACTCACACAGAGCTTCAGTACCAAACAGGCTGCATTTTGACTCTCTCCCACCTCCCTTTTCACAGCCTCTGCAGAAAAAATTTGGTTTGCAATCACCCTCCTCCATTCATTGCAGCATCATCCTTCTGCTGAGAGCTGGGAGACTCCATCCCCATATCCAGTCTTGTGCATCCAGCCCCTTTCCAGGGTGTCAGAGCTGTTATAGTCGCTGGTATTCCTGGCCTGCAGAAATAGCAGAGTGGGTGCAAAGTGGAAGGAGATGCTGCCTGACCTGGGAAGACTGGGCCCTCAGGCCAGCCAAGGAGAAGACCTCTGGAAGCTAGTGGCAGAGCAAGAAGTCGAGCATGATGGCAAGAAAAATGAAATCTATCTGCCTTGTACCAAACAAGAGAGTAATTTAAATCCTCCTAATTGCTTCCACTCATCCTGGTGATGTTAAGTCTTTTCTCCCTTTAAGTCTATTCTGCCCCCCACCCCCAGCTCTTACACTAAGCCTTTGAAAGAAACGACTAATGTTATAATTAAAGGATCAAATTGGCAAGATTTCTTTGTCTTAAGATCTTTCTTTCAGGTTGGGTTAGCAGTGTGTTCCCAGTCTCCGGAGAGTTTTCTTCAGTTCCTTCAGGAGCCTTCTGTACCATCTTCTGAAATCTTTTCACTTCAGTTAATTTGAATTTTTTTCCCCATCCAATTTGGATGCATAACAAATGATGAATAAAATTAAGTTTTGTAGCAATTAATAATAAGGGTGTTGAGGGAACAAGTGTACATTTTCAGTGAAAAGAGGGTTCTTTTTGCCAGCTCCACACAAAAATCTGGGCCCCACACAGTTAAGCAGGATCTGGTGTTTTGAAGCCAAAAACATTGGGAAGAGGATAAAAGCCTCAAAGATTTGTGGAGGGAGAAGTGGGGGACATGCAGGAAATGCAGGAAAGCTTGTGGGGAGACCATAAATTCCCAGCAAAACGTCAACAAACAAAATTCTTTGCCATAAGAATGGTCAGGCATTGGACCAGGCTGCCCAGGGAAGTAGTGGAATCACCATCCCTGGAAGTGTTCAAAAAACACGGATGTGACATTTAGGGACGTTCTATAGTGATGAACACGGTGCTGTTGTGTTAATAGTTGGATTTGAGGATCTTCAGCTTTTCCAACCTGAACGGCTCTGTGATTCTACGCCCAAGAAATATGGAGTTGGAAGTATGAAAGCTTGGAAGCATCACGTTGGGTTTTTCCTGGAATGGTTGTAGGATCTCAGGGCATGGCTCGGATGAGATGTGAGATGTCTGCACTTGTGCTGTGCTTGGGAACACAGTGGCTCCCTTTTGAAGGGAGGAGTGGGTGTCTCAAGGAGGGGGCTGTGGTGCCCCTCCCAGGCCCTCCAGCACCACCATGGTCCACGCTGTCATTTTCTTCTGGGGAAGCTCTTTGTCATCGCCGTGGTCTTTGAGCATAGGCCAGGCAGAGGAGTCCGGGGGGCCGTGGTGCCCCTCCCAGGCCCTCCAGCACCACCATGGTCCACGCTGTCATTTTCTTCTGGGGAAGCTCTTTGTCATCGCCGTGGTCTTTGAGCATAGGCCAGGCAGAGGAGTCCGGGGGACCTTCATCTCTATTCAGCAGGCAGGTGGGCATCCATATTCATGCCTCTCTGCCGTGCTCTGCTGGGCCACCTTTCTGCCAAGGGCTCCAAGCCCTGTGCAGACAAGCTGCCTGACAAGAGGCGTGCGTGGCTGCTGTGCCGGATCCTCTGCTGTTACAGGGAATAATGACTCCTCTTACAGCCAGCTGGGTGAGAAGGGAAAAAAAATCCACAACAAAAAGATGACTCGCTGACTTTTCCCTTTGATTTCTCCTGGCAAATTATTTGCCAGCATGTGTCCGCTGCTTAAAAATTGCTCTTATTCCTGCCTCCTTGCAAATCTGCTCCGTGGACTGCCTGTGGTCTGAGGGCTGTGGGCGAAAAGGCTCCGTTTTGATCCTCCCAACAAGGCACTCAGCAGATAGTGCTTGCTTACAGATTGCTTTCGGAGTTGTTTGTTCCAGATTATGGTAATTTCTGTCCTGGTTGATGGCAGCAATCGCATGGCTGTGGCTCCAGTGATTCGAGCCAGTGTATGGCTTTGGAGACGCCCAGATCCTCCAGGAGCAGCTCCACCCTGGCAAGGGGGAGCTGGGCACTGCTGTTGGGTGAAGAAGGTGTCGAGTGGAGTGCTGGAAGCTCCTGGGAAGTTAATGTGATGAAAGGTTGAAAATCGATGTGGGGTTTTCTTTCCGTACTACATCTCACCTGCAGTACTGACCACGCACCTTTCATCTGCGGATTGCTGTCACCTGCAAAAGGAGACTATGAAGATGTTCTCTGCTTTCAGAGGGGATAAAAACTGGAGCATAGGAGGGAAAGGGAGGAGTGACATTTTCCCAGCACTGCGTGAGCCAGTGGGAGTGATTGTGAACAAAGCCCGGGGCTCTTGAAGCATTGAAACTGCGCTGCTTATGCCAGCCCTGCCTGATAAGAGTGAAACACAGTCTTGAGCTCCCATCTCTGCTCCTTGCTGCTGGGGCTGCCAGACCCTCTGCCACCCTTCTGCAGCTTCTTTGCAGAGTGGGCTGAGCATGCTATTGCTGCCTTTGGTGCAGAATTGCAGACAGAGTTCTCTGGGCAGTGGGACAGCTATGCAAAACTTGGTGGTGTTATCCTTGGAAAAAATGATGAAATTGAGAGTCCACAGCTAGAATGTTTGTGGACCTCTTCTCTGCCATGGTTGATGCGGCCCAGAACCCTGCTGGCTTTCTTTGCTGCAGCAGCACACTGCTCACTCATACTGAACTTGTCACCTGGACCTGCAGGTCCCTTTCCACAGAGCTGCTCCCCACCTGGGTAGATCCCAGCCTGTGCTGCCCTCCTGGATTTTGTTTTCCCATGTCCAGGACCTTACATTTGAATCAGAGAATGGCCTGGGTTGGAAAGAGATGATAGAGATGATCTTTACAAGGTCCTTTCCAACCCTCCCACCATGGAGAGGGACAATTCCCCTAGACCAGGTTGTTCCAAGGCCCATCCAGCCTTGAACACTTCCAGGGATGGGGCAGCCACAACTTCTCTTTATAAGGTTCTCGTTAGCCCAGCCTGCTCAGGTCTTCCTACAGGATTGCTCTCCCTTCTGAAGTGTCCACTTCCCCACTCAGTTTGGCATCAGCACACTTGGCCTTGGAGAAATCCAGGTGGACAACCACAATTTTTCCACAAGGTAGAAGGTGCCCGTCAGCATCTGCCCCTTCTTAACCGGGACAGTGATGTAATGGGTCACCTCAGGGCTGGTATCTCCCAGCTCCTTCCCGTTTTACCGCTCCATGTCACCAACAGCTTGCCAGCTCTTCCTTCCCCAGCTCGTGTGACTGCCAGCGCTCTATAAATGTGCTCTCCTCAGCAGCGTCAGCTGTGCCCTCCCACTGCAGCTTTGTCATGCCGTGGTGACACAGAGCTCCTGCCCAAGTGCACGGGGGTGATCAAAGCTGATGGACAGGCAGTACAAGGGACGGGGTGTTGTTGTTTGCCTGTTTTCTTGTGTCCTTTCTCTTCACCACTTAGTGCTTCAGAGAAGACTTTCTTGAGACAGCACAGCTTTGTTAAGGCATCACAGGATGGTTGGGGTCGGAAGGGACCTTTAAAGGCCATCTGGTCTAGCCCCCTGCAATGAGCAGGGGCATCTTCAACTAGACCAGGTTGTTCAGAGCTCCATCCAGCCTGGCCTTCAATCTTCTCTGACTCTGGCCAAGTTCAAGTGAACTTAAATCAAACAATTACCCTCACCGAAAAACTTGTGGTCTCCTTCAAAGCAGGCATGTAACCCCTGCAGAGGTTTTGGTACCTTTTGGACACACTGCTGCTGTCTCTGCCGTGGGTTCAGTGCAATAATCCCAGTCTGCAGTGCCTGTTCTGCTGTCACCGTCTGTTTAAGCTGAGGCTCCAGGTTACAGACTGCACAGTCAGTTCAACACTCTCACTTCAGTTCCTGTACACCTCTTGGGTAAATACCATCTGATCCCCCCGCTTTGCAACTGTCTCAGCTGTGTTTGCCACACCGTCTGTTGTCACTTCTGTCCCATAATCACCTCTGACACCCTCCTGGAGTCTCAGAGGCAGTTTTTCCTCAGATTGTGGTGCTCAAACCTGAAAGGGAGCCATGAGCCAAGACCTGAGGAGAGCAGTAGTGTTACCTGATGTCTTACAGATGGTCTCTCTTGTTATGCATCCCATTATATTTGGGGTTTTTTTTCGTAGCAGAGGGGTGCTGCTGCCACATCCTCAGTGTGTAATCCAGTATTTCTCTGATTTCTATCCTATTCTTTCTGCTGCCTCAAGTTGTTTTAAGGCTGATTTGATAATTGGTTTGCTGGAAGCATCTTTAATAGAGGCAAGAGGTGATTAATTGATGGGTTTAGAGAGAGATGGTTTGTTGTTTCAAAGCATGGAGGCCACAACATTGATGTGACCAGCACCATTTACCTGCTTTGAACTCAAGGATGGCCTAAAAAATAGAAAACAATGGATTGCAGTGGCTGTGATACTCTTTTCTCTTAACTTGTTTTTGGTTCTTGGTTTTCTTGTAATTGGTTGTTTGGGGTTTTTTCCTATTTCCTTGTGTTTTGTTTTTTTTAAGAGGGGACCCATTTTCAAGCTGGATGCTTCCATGAGTGGTTCTCCCACTGAAACCAGACCTGGGCTTTCCAGTCCTTAGGGCAGATAATGTTGGACTAAAACCATGTCTTTCCTGGTGTGAGGGACTGTGGGGCCTGGAGAGGAATGTGGCTGAGCATGGTGGTGTCCCCAGGGGTCTCCTGTCAGGAGCAGAGATGCTCTCAGGCCATGTGAGGGAAATGCCAAGGCTGTGGAGGAGAAGTTGCAGGCAGAGGAGGAGCGAAGCATCTGTGCTCCCCTTGCCCCAGCGGGCTGGGCACGGGGTGTGGGGGAATGGTGCCCTTGGGAACAGGAGGACAGATGGCACATTTATCCCCAGACCCCACCAGGGCCTTCAGCAATTGCCTCTAGAGCTCTCTGAGTGTCTTTGGCTTCATGAGGCTGGGCAGAGAGGGGCTGCAGTGACACAAGGTTAGCATCCCGGATCTTGCCTGCCGGGGTGGATGTTTTCGAGCCAGAGCCATTGGGATTTGGGGCCAGAAGACCCTGGTGGACAAGCAGAGGTGTTGCTGGTGGAGGGTGTGCAATCTGCTGGGGTGCTCTGAGCCCCCTTGAAGGGACCCCATGGGGCAGCACCTCCCTGGGCTCTTTGCAGGGCAGAATTTGGCCATCCCTGGTGATGTAACCCCAAGAGAGCAGGAGCAGAGCCCTTCCATGGGAGACAGCGCCTGCTCGCTGGGCGATGCCAGGCTGCCCTGCCTGTGACTTGGAGCCTTCCCAAGCGGTTGTCAGTCACCATGGCTGGCCCTGTTCTCACTCACACACAGTATTATCTCTACCCGCTGCTGCAAATTGGCTCTGAGCAATCCTTGATCTGTCAGCATCGCCTACCCACTCTCAGATGTCACCAGCCCCCGCTGCTGCCCTGCTCGGGAACGCGTCTCTCTGAAATGTAATAATTCATTAAGTTGAGATTAACTTTTTTTTTTTTCCCTCCTCCCCTTTCTGCCACCCCTTCCTCCTTCTAATGGACAAAAGCAATTAAGCTCCATTAGGGATCAAGTGAGTGGGAAGTGGCTCCCTGAGGACGCTGCCACAGCTGCACAGACCTTGTCCCTGAGTGCGTGTGGCACCAGCCTCCTGTAAATCAGTGCTCCATGAGCAAAAGGGCTGGCTCAGGAAAAGGGGGAAAGTGTTGCTTGATGAGCACCTTTTCCAATGCCCCCATTTCCCTCTGCAGGAAGAGGTGGCTTGAGGCTCAGCTGGTCCTTCTGGGTGGCTTCCACTGTGGGCACACGATGATGGCTTCTCTTGCCATGCAGCAAAAGGAGCTGGAGGACAGAGGGATGGGCAAGCAGGAGGCAGCAGAGAGTGGCCAGGTTCCCAGCTGATACAAATCAGGAGGAGCTTCCCAAGTTCTCACAGTTGCCCACAAGCTGAGAGAGTTGGGGTTGTTCAGCCTGGAGTGGAGAAGACTCTGGGGAGACCTTAGAGCCCCTTCCAGGGCCTAAAGAGGCTTCAAGAGAGCTGGAGAGGGACTTGGACAAGGCCATGTAGTTAGAAGATGAGTGGGAATGGCTACCCACTGACAGAGAGCAGGGTTGGATTAGATATTAGGGACGAATTCTTGCCTGGGAGGGTGGTGGGGCCCTGGCACAGGATGCCCAGAGTAGTTGTGGCTTCCCCATCCTTGGAAGTGATCACGTCCAGGTTGGATGGGACTCTCAGCAGCCTGGGGTAGTGGATGGTGTCCCTGTCCATGGCAAGGAATGAGATGGTCTTTAAGGCCCCTTCCAACCCAAATCATTCCAGGATTTGGTACCTACGGGGTCTGGGAAAAGTGCTGCCAAGGCTGCTGTGGAATTATGGCCAGTGGGGCAGAGCTGGGAGGAACAGAGGACAGAAAACTTACCCTCCAACTCTGACTCCAAACAGCATTTTCTCATTCCTTGACATCCCAAATTTCCAAACAAAGGGTGGTGAGGGGTGATTGCAGAGCCAAAATGCTCCTGCCTTTCCTCCAGCTAGAGCAAGGAGGTGCTTTGGCATGGCATGCCCAAAACTGAGAGTGCATTTCACTCTTGGCTGGGGAGGTCCTTCCTTCTCCCCCATCTCCTCCCACCCTCCTTCCCTTCACTTAGGCTGCTTTTCTCTTCCTTGCCTTTTGTTTCCCTGCCCCGCTTCCCTGCCCCAGGAAGAAAGTCTCATTTCAGTCTGAAAGCCAGTGCTGGAGGGGGAGTCATTTGACACTTAATGCCAGAGCGGCAGGAAACTTCACCTTCCTGGGGTGGAATTAAAAGCACTTGAATTGTCTGGGGATCTTAAACAAGAGATGCAGGGAACATTCCGGGCTTTCCACACAAACACACTCACACACACACACACACACACACACACACATGCAAAAGCCCACACAGCATCAGGGTGTAATAGCTCAGCTGGGGTAATGCACTTGAACGCTCTCTGCAGCAGACAGACTAGTTCTTTCCGTTCTTTGGAATAGTTTTTATTTTTCTGAGGCCTGAGATTGCTGCTGGTCTCTGGGGAGAGAGATGTTCCTCTCACAGAGAGAACAGTGCCATTTGCTCTTTGTAATCATGCTTCCCTCAGAGCATCCTGGGACCAGGAAGGGGCTGAGGGTGTGGGCTGGGAGATGCACCTGTAGATGCAGGAACTTGGGGATGGGGCAGGGAGTCTCTGTGCTGGTCATCACACCTGGACAGCTCCTGTGAGACCCTGAGATCCAGAGGAGGACAGGCATGTCTCACGTTCTGGGAAAATACTCCAAGGTGAGGCTGGAAAGGAAAAGGATTCAGAGGAGGAGGTGAAGGCAAGGGACAGGACCTTCCCTCCCTCATCCCCTCAGTTCCTCCTCACAGTGCCCAGTTTTTATTCCCTGAAGGGACACACAGAAGCTGAGCTGGCTCTGGAGTTGGGTGGCACTGGGATCATCCTCCCTGCGGAGCAGCAGCTCCCAGCTGGAGCATGCAGGACTGAGCAATCAAGCAAGGCATTTGCTCACATCCTTCCAGTCCTGCTTTTCTCCTCCCTGATTATTCACCCATCCTCTGGCCACACTTTGGCTGGGGATAGCCATGCACGTCCCCAACAACCACCTTGGTCTCTGCTTTCTGTGCTGTGGTTCCCCAGCCCCCTGGGCATCCTGCTGCCCCTTGGCCCTGCTCTCAGCCCTCCCTTCTGCCCTTCCCCAGGGAGTTTGCCAAAGAGAGAGAGCGTGTGGAGAACCGCCGAGCCTTCATGAAGCTGCGGCGCCAGCAGCAGATCGAGCGGGAGCTCAACGGCTACCGGGCATGGATAGACAAAGCGGGTAAAGGATGGTGGCCAGGGGACATCTGGGGGGACAACGGGCACCACAGACTACTGGTTGTGGGGGGTGGTGGGAATAGAAAGGAATCCCTGAGCCCTGAAGTGTCCAAGGTGCTCACGTGGTGATGTTGAGTGTATGGGTGAGCTTGGTGGGATGGTCCCACCAGGCTGCAAGCAAGGACATCACTGACCTCCAGTGAGTCCTCATGTTCTGTGGCATGAAACTGTCACATTCTGTGCACGAAGCACGTTACATCTCCAGGGAGGCTGTGAGCAACACAGCTGTCAGCTGTGCTCTGCCATGGTTTCCTCTCTCCCGGCGTTTGCTGGAGTCCCCTGCAGTGGTGGGCAGTGGGAAAGAAGAGCAGTCAACAGGGAGAGGGGTTTTCCAGTTAAATCTCCTCCTGGAGCCATCTGGAGGGGATGAACTTACTGGTTCCTACCTCAGGACTCCTGGACCTGGGCTGGGGGTGGTGGAGGTTCCAGGCTTGCTCCTGACGCCAGGCATGACAGCCCGTGGGTGTTGGTTCCCAAACTGCCACAGCCCATGTCCTTGCTTGCTCCTCCTAGGAATGAGGCCAGTGCATTCAGCTCTGGGAAGGGAAGATTTACACTTTCATCCAGCATTCAGACTTGTAAAAGATGGGTGTCTTCAAATGAGTGCTGAGCACCAGACCTCAGTTTTAGCCCTGGGCTGGGTTGTTTGAGCCCCAGACCTGCCCACAATGTTCAACTTCCTTCATGAGCTTAATGACAGTGGAGGGAGAAGGGCTGATCACAAGTAATTCTTCTTTCTGATGCGATGTTTGGTAGCAGCCACTTGTCACCCTCCAGAATTTGCTTTTGGGCCCTTAACCAATACTTGGTAAGAGTTTGCAGAGCCGGCCTCTGGGCTGGGGGAGGTTCTTAGGTACCAGGCAGTGACATATGACGGTGCCTTGTCTCCTGATGCTGAACTGTGTGTTTTGCGTAGAGGAAGTCATGCTGGCTGAAGAGAACAAAAATTCGGGGACCTCAGCCTTAGAAGGTAAGACCAGCAATGCCCTTAAAATCTGCCTGCCCTTCCTTCTGCCTGGCTAGAGCTGGAGGCTCAGACCCTCCAGCTGTGGTGGGGAGGCCCCAGTGGGGTCTGCAGTCCAAGAGAGGGGTGAGGGGAGGTGGATTGGCACCGTAACTGCTGAGAGAGCATGGGGGCTGGGAGGTGTCTGATCCCACACAAGGGATAGCTGTGGACTAGGATCACTTGGGTCTCTTCATCCTGTTACCAGACCTGAGTACTGATCACCAGGTCCTGATCCAACGGGCTGGCTACTGGCAGAGTTGAGCCACTGAGACTCCAACACTTGTTCTTCTTGCCTTCCCAGTGCTCAGGCGAGCCACCATCAAGCGGAACCGCACGGATGCCATGTCGGGTGACGAGCACTGTGTCGACATCTCCTCCGTGGGCGAGCGGAGGCTGGCACAGAGGAGACCTCTTCATCCAACCTTGGGTCAGTGCAGTCTGCAGCTTGCTTACCCCAAACCTCTGTCAGCTGGTTGGGTTCCCAGAGTCCCACTCATCACACGGAGAGTGTCACAAACCAGACATCTCTGCTAGTTTAGCAGCAAACCTCCTGCTGCCACATAAAAATTCTCTGGATGAGTTGTGCCCCATAAGAGCAATCTGTCCTGTCTCATATTGCAGGGTAGGCTGAAGCATCCAACTCCTTGTTCCCCTTCTTTTCCCTTTAGGCAACCCCTCGAGTCATTCTGGCCTCAAAGGCGCCAGGGTGGATGGTGCCTCCTACTTACGGCACAAGGAGCGGCTCCTGCGCATCTCCGTCCGCCACATGGTCAAATCCCAGGTCTTCTACTGGATTGTCCTGAGCCTGGTGGCTCTCAACACTGCCTGTGTGGCCATCGTCCATCACAACCAGCCAGCCTGGCTCACCCACTTCCTCTGTGAGTTTGGTGTAGGTGGGAGAGTGTTGCAGCACACCCTCACTGCTTGCCTCGAGGCACATAGGGATGAGGCCCACCACAGTAGTGCTGGTGTGGAGCTGGGTGGGGAATAACCTCAGCTCCGTCCATTGTTGATAACAAATGACCGTGCAGAGATGTTTAATTCAGCTTTGCCCTTGGCCCCGTGGCCACTGAGGGCTGTCTCAGCCTTGTGAGCAAACACGGAGGAGTTGTGCAGGCTCCGTGTCCTTCAGGTCTGATGTGTTTGCCATGAGAGGGAAACACTGCCAGTCTCAGTGGAGTTTATCCCAAAATTGTGAACAGTGGTGATGGAAATCTTGCTGCAGAACCACTTTTGAATGTGCACAAACCATTGCCGGAAAGGTGTAAATGAGCAGGGATGGGACTGGTCATGGCAGAACATCCTGGTTAAAATCCTTGTGCAGAGCATGGTGAGGGAATCCCAGCCTCGGAGGTTCCCAGTTATGGAGCCTCTCTGAGCCCAGCATGGGCCAGGGCACAAGGTCAGGTCTTGGAAGCACTTCAGCGTGGGCTACTGCAGAGCAGTGTGGTCAGGCCCTTGTGTCACTCCTGAGCTGCTGCAGTGGGGACAGTGCTGCTTTCTCGGACGTGTTATTCTTCCTCACCTTGAAAATGTGTCACCTGTCAAGCCCCAGCACTACCCAAATCTGCAGCAGTAGGCTCAGGCCTGCCGGGCTCCCAGCACGCTGCAGCGTGGTGTGGCAGCTGGTTGTGGTGAGAAGCATCTTCTGGGAAGGGTGAAGAGCCAGGCACTTGCCTGCTAAATGTTCGTGAAATAGCTGGAAAGGCTTTTCACTGGCTCTTGGCTGTTCGGCTCTGTTTCCCTGGCCAGATTCCAGCCATGCAATGATTTTAATCCAGGTTGATAATATTCCCCTACAGTGCCGTGTTGTTGATGCCTTTGTAGGCTCCTCAGCTGCTGTGGTTTAATGCCAAAGAGCTGCTCTGCTCCGTGCTGGCCACGTCTGGTCCTCTCAGTCCCTGGGACACTGGTGCATCTTCCCTGAATGATTAACTCGTGGGCCTGATGCTCTGTTACATACAGTTTAGCTCCTCACAGATCAAATTCCCTCATCCCAAACCCTGAGAGTTTGGGGATGCAGCATGGTCCTTGACTTGTCCCATCTCTGTGGTCTGCCGGATGCTCAACTGGTGGCTGCATGCAGCATGCTCCACACAGCTCAGCGCCTCAAGCACACTTGGGTTTTGTCTTCCAGACTATGCAGAGTTCCTGTTTCTTGGGCTCTTCCTTCTGGAGATGTCCTTGAAGATGTACGGGATGGGGCCACGCCTTTACTTCCATTCTTCCTTCAACTGCTTCGACTGTGGGGTGAGCAGCCCCAGGGATGCTGTGGGTGTGGGGGGAGATGCTTGGCAGGGGTCTGCAATGCAAGGCACCAAGGGGGAGATCAGGATGGCCCTCATAGTGGGCAGGGAGCACTTTCTGCCAGGACAGCCTGAGACACCAGGTCCTGGACTGGGTGGTGGGTGCCTCGTCTTCGGGGACGTTAAGATTCCCTGCAGCAGCCCATCCTGAGCCTGTCTTTGACTTGTGGCTGTGTCTGCTTCTCAGGTCACAGTGGGAAGCATCTTCGAAGTGGTTTGGGCTATATTCAGGCCAGGAACCTCTTTTGGGATCAGTGTCCTACGAGCTCTTCGTCTCCTGCGGATATTTAAAATAACCAAGTGCGTACCCACCATCAGTGCCTGCTGCCTTCCGTCTCAGACTGTGGCTGCAGCCCAGATCCAGTCACTGCTGCTCTCCAGCATCACTGGCAGTGTTCCAGCAATATCTCTGTTTTCTAGGTACTGGGCATCCCTGAGGAATTTGGTGGTCTCGCTGATGAGCTCCATGAAATCTATTATCAGTCTGCTCTTCCTCCTCTTCCTCTTCATTGTAGTCTTTGCCCTGCTGGGAATGCAGCTGTTTGGAGGCAGGTATGTCATTTCAAGGCTGAGGAACAGGAGTTTCTTGGCGTTAAAGCCAAGTGATGACACCCTCTTCAGGGGCCCAGCAAAACTGTACCTTCCCCCTCAGTCTCCTCCCACACAAAAATCCCTGCTTGAGAGCTGCCTTTGAGCTGTGCTGGTTCTTCTAGCCAAGAGACCTTCTGGTTTCTGGCACCAAATGCTCAGGAGACCTTTTCTAGAGTGGGGAAAGGTCCTCCTAAACACAAGGGAACTGATAGCACAGCAGTCAGGTGTTTGGTGACCTTGGTATTTCACCCACATGGTTCCCTTTCCAGGTTTAACTTCATGGATGGGACTCCCTCGGCCAACTTTGACACCTTCCCTGCAGCCATCATGACGGTGTTTCAGGTAGGAGCTGAGCTGCCAGGAGACTCAAGCAAAGGGACTTGGCACCACCTGGTTTCTCCCCTATGGCTGGGAGGGGCTCTTTACACCAAACAAGTTCCCCTCTATCAGCTGTTGCTTCCTTCCTCTCCTCTAAAACAAAGTGGATGGAAAGAGACGGAAACTCTTCCACCTCTGTTACAGAGGATGAAGAGTTTCAAAACTCTTCTGAGGAGGCTTTAAATCCTCATCAGTGTGCAGTGGGATCTCCCTCAGGTGCTGCAGAGCTGGGTTATCTACTGCAGGGGGTCTCTGTGCATGGTGCCCGCACGTTGGTGGCACAGATGTGCAGGTGATGGGCAGGTGCAGGTGACAGAGCTGCTGCCGTGTGTCCCCGCAGATCCTGACAGGCGAGGACTGGAACGAGGTGATGTACAATGGCATCCGCTCCCAGGGAGGCGTGCGCTCAGGGATGTGGTCCTCCATCTACTTCATCGTCCTCACCTTGTTTGGAAACTGTATCCACTGAGCTGCTGTGCTTTCAGTGCTGACAACCCCATCTCCTCACCCTCTCTGGGGGCATCCCCCTCCCCTTCTTCCCCTCCCAGATGAGGGACACCCACCACACACAGGTGTGGCGGCGCTGGGTGTCCCACAGGCGGAGGAGGAGCTGCGGGGAGGTGCACTGAGGGTTGTTTCTGTGGGATGGGTGAGGAGTTTGTGCCTTTGGCTGGGCTCCTTGGGAGCTGCAGATACACATGTCCTTAACACACGGCTTGTGCATCCTTAGCTGCTCTCAGATACTCTGCTGAACGTCTTCTTGGCCATTGCTGTGGACAACCTGGCCAACGCTCAGGAGCTCACCAAGGTACGTTCCTGCTGCTCCTTTTCCTTCTCCCGTGGAGAGAGTGGGGGCAAAGCCATTTAGGCTTTGATTTAGGAAAACGCTTAAACCTGCTGGTCTTTCCAGGAACACCCACACGTCAAGTATAGCTTTAACTATTTCTCCATTTGAACTCCCCAGTCCCGTTTGCCATCAGTCAGATGGAGATAACCCTCATCTGTTGGGTGGGACCTGATGTGGGGACTGTTTTCTGCCCGAGCACTGTGGAAATGTGGAGTGGGAAGCATTTTTCAGTGGTGTCAATATTTATTCCCCATTTGCCCATAGGTCTGGGAAGCAGATGTGATTTAGGATGCAATTTAGGCTGGTGCTCAGCTGCTTTTAAGACCATGCTGGGGAATATTTGGGGAAGGCAAAATAGTTGGGGCACGATCTGGATAATGGTGAGTAGGAGAGAGCTGCAAGAGTCGTGTCCACTCTTTGGAGCAGACCAGTGATCCTGTGGTGCCCAGATTTTTGTGGAGCCCGTGTTACCCACTAGGAAGCTTCCACGCCGGTGTAAATCTGACCTGAAACGGGGCACGGTGCTGGTTTGCCTGAGGGCTGTGTGCCGGGGTCCTCCCACGGTGGCAGGGTGCAGATGGCACTTCCAGGGGCTGCCGGCTGCCGCTGGGGTGCGAGGGATGGGAGAGCAGCATCAATTAAGAGAGCGCTGGGTCTTTGAAAAGGCTGAATGCTCGCTAATGACTCCTAATGACATTCTTTGCTCCGGAGACACAACCATACTCATTAAAGCAATCCGGTCTCTGCCGGGGTCATTCATGGATGCCTTACCTCCCACTCGGTTTGGGGGATGCCTGTCTGGCCCCTGTGGCTGTGAAGAAGGGTGGGCTGAGCTGGTCTGTGCTGTCTGGGCTTGTCCCACCATGCTCAGCCCAGCTCTTGCCTGGAGTGGGCTGGGCTCACTTATTCAAGCAGCACTGATGCCTTGGGGAAGATCTGGTGTAGTGGGGAACCGGCATCCCCATAGCACAAGGGAAATAAAGTGTCTCTGGAAGCGATGCTTTAAAATTTCATATTTTTCAAATCCTGTACTGCGTTACTGCACAACTCTAAATTCCATATAAAGTGTTAGCTACTGTCTTCACATTTTGGTCACACACAACAATCCCTCTGGGCCTGAAACTCAAGGACACCCTACTGCCTCAGGCCCTGAAAAGTATGAACAAAAAGTGAATTGTGAGGGAGCAAACTGGGGGTACATTACTTCATTCCCTGAAGCTGTAATAATTGGAGGATTAACCCCTGATATGTAAATGGATCAAACTTATAATTGTCTGAAAAACTCGTGACCATTGTCCATCCTGGGTGTAGCCCCTGTGGGAGGCTTTGACTGCCCAAAGTGTACCTATTGAAGGTGTATCTATTATCCTTTAATAAAACCCCACGTTATTGTCTTAACCTTGCCTAGCCTTTGTTCTAGGTAGCCACTCCAAGGCGTCAGAAGTACAGGTCCCCCTCAATCCCTCAAGCCTTGGCATCAAGGGTTGCCCTGCACATCTCTCACTTCTCCTGATGGCTGAGCTTTCCCTCAGAGCCCTGAGACCCCATTGAGCAATGCCCTCTTTTCTCTGCAGGACGAGCAGGAGGAAGAGGAGGCCTTTAACCAGAAACACGCCCTTCAGAAAGCCAAAGAAGTCAGCCCCATGTCTGCCCCAAACATGCCTGCTATCGAGTGAGTGACTCCCCAACACCACCCTGGTGACCCCCCCAAGCCCAGCCAGGCTTAGAAGGGCACAGAGCTGCAGCAGAGCCTGGCCTGGCTGGTTGGATGGGCTGCCAACAAGAAAAAAGGGGTCCCCACATGGGGTGACTCCCTGTCTGGGCATCTTCCTGAAGATGGATGGAGGTCTAGGAGTGTGCTCCCCATGAGCAGCAGTGCTTTTAGAGAGGTGACAGTGTGGGGAACAGCTTTCCAGGGAGCTCCTGAAATTGTCAACCTCTACACCAAGCTGCAGACTCAGTGCTTGGGCATGGCAAAAATATGCTAAAAGAGTCTTTCTGCCCCAAATATAGAGCTCAATAACTCAGGGCTGATGGTAGGAGGCTGGGGAGGAGGAAAGTATCTCAAGTTATTCTTGAGGAGGGGTGATGTTTCCTCCTGGGGAGTGTTTCTTCATGGCAGAGCTGCAGGAGAGCAGCCAGGGCTGAGGGAGAAGGGAGCAGTGGTGTCACAAATCTCCCTCAGGCTCCTTCCTTGGGAGCGAATGCAGTTAGGAAAGATGGAGCGGGTTTGTGAAACCATGTTTGATTGTTCAAATATTTGATTTGGGTGAGAAAAAAAAGCCCCAAACCACATAAATCTCCAGCATGGTGTTAAGAAGCCTTGTCTCTGCATTTCAGCAGGAGAAATTTCTATTTTTCCCTTCCTAGCTGCCTTTTTTCTCTTTATTTCGCGATGTCATATGGTCTAAATCACATAAAACTTTCAAAGTCAACATTGGAACGAGGCGTTTTGATTTGTTTCCCAAAACAGTACATTTCAGTACAGCTGAAGGGATTATTTTTTTTTTCCCTCTTTTTTATTTATTATTTTTTTTTTAATAGACTCCCTTCCCAGGGAATTTTAGGTTTTGTTATGCTTTGAAACCCAGCCAAGCTTGTACACGGCAGAATCTCTTGCAGATTTGCTGAGAGAAACTGCTGTCTTCAGGCGAGTGCTGATCTGGGGGGGTCAGAGGCAGCCTTGGGAACGGCCCCCTCCCTGGTTTGGCAGTGGTGGGATGCTGTGGTCCCCCATCCTGCATGGTTTTAGGGGCAGCAGGAACAGGGTGTGCTTGTAAGGCCTGCCTGATCCCCTAGCAGACACAGATTTTACCCTGTATTGGGGCTGATGGGGTGTTCATAATAAATCTGTCTGCCCAGGTACAAGGGGGGTTTAGGGGAGAGGTGGTGAAGTCTGTATGTTGGCTCTGTTTCTGGATACCAGTGGGAATGTGTTGGATAAAGCGAGGGAATGGAGAACTTTAGGCTGCAGGAGAGGCTGAGGAATGGACAGATAGGAGAGAGGAAGAGGGGGAGATGGCATGTGTTAGGGCAGTAAAGGATTTGCCCACACTGCACATCCCTGACAGAGCTCTCTAGTCATTGCCAGATAGAGCTGGTTGGGAAAACAGATCTTTTCAACCTTTCCTTGTTGTTCTGGTGGCATTGAAAGGGGAGGTATTGATATTCATGGGGCTTTTTTCCAGCTCCTCCCACTCACCAGGATGGATTGGGGTCAGGCCCAGGCAGTAGATGCCCCGGGTCAGGCTTGATGGTATGGTCAGCCTCAGGTCTGGTGTGCTTTTGGTGGTGCTGAGCTTGTGGGGAGACGGTGGGGACAACACAGTGGTGGCCAAGGCAGAGCAGAGCTGGCACAGAAGGGAGCTCAGAGCCGGGCTCTGCCTTTGGACACAGGCAGCTCCATTCCACCCGGGTACCTAGCGCCTGCAGGTTGGCACAAGTGTTCCCGCTGGCACCGTGGGGATGGACGGGTGTTCCCACGAGGCCAGGGACAGCGTGGGTGGCCCTGGTGCCCGTGGGAGCGCTGTGTTTGTACACCTGGGTGCAGATGGCTTGGGGCTGCCAGGTGGGCGCGTGCGGGCGCTGGCGCACGTCGAACAATGCACCAGCATGCATTGGTGCCGGACGTGCCACGTGGATGCGTCTGGAGGCTCAGCAGCTCGTTGTGGGAATGCTGTAGGTGCTGGCAGCTCCAGCCCTGCCTCGAGCGTGGCACTGGGCCCTTCCCCTGCACGGGGATCCATGGAGACCATAATCACCAGCATGACTGGAGCACCTCTCCCGTGAGCTGGGGCTGGGAGGATTGAGGTTGTTAAGCCTGGAGACCTTGGAGCGCCTTGAGAGAGCTGAAGAGGGACTTCTGACAAGGTGGTTTTTTGACAAGTGATAGGACAAGGGGGAATGCCTTCACACTGTTGGGAAGTGGTCATGACAGCGAGCCTGCCAGAGCTCAAGAAGCATTTGGACGGTGCTCTCAGGCACATGGTGGGATTCTTGGGGTTGTCCTGTGCAGGGCCGGGAGCTGGATTCAGTGATCTTTGTAGGTCCCTTTGAACTCAGGATGTTCTGTGTTTCTACGATTGCACATTCTCAGGGCAGCGTTCTTGGAGCTGTGTGTATCCGAATCTTTTCTATGTAGAGGCAAAGGTCAAAGCCTGGAATCTCACCCTGCCAGCCCTGTTAACTTGCTCTGTGTGGGGGCTGCTCAGGTGACAGCAGCTCTGCGACATCTCAGCCTGGCCTTGTGCCTTGTGTTTGCTGGGGAAGTTCACGTTCTCCTCTGTGCTCCCAGGGCCGCGTGAGCTCATGGTGGTGGCTCTGAGCAGCTCAGGGCTGGCCTGATGCATTGCTTCCTCTTTCCAATTGCCACGTGTTTCTTGGGAGAAGTGAATTTGGAGCAGTTTGAGACAGCGGTTAAGTATCCAAGGATATCTTGGAGGTTCTGAAGGACCGGAGCCTGCGCTGCTCTCCCTGTGCATGATGTG
Source organism: Anomalospiza imberbis (assembly GCF_031753505.1). Classification (NCBI taxonomy): domain Eukaryota; kingdom Metazoa; phylum Chordata; class Aves; order Passeriformes; family Viduidae; genus Anomalospiza; species Anomalospiza imberbis. Next base: position 3,162,014 of record NC_089689.1, on the reverse strand, counting down.
GGGAAAGCTCCCAGGGAACGGAGTGCCAGCGTGAGTGTGGGCAGCCCGTGACCAGCGTGCCCATGGGAGCTCGCTGTGGATGCACAGGGCTGTGATGAGCCCTGCCCAGGGAGGGGGGACAGCTCTCTGCGCTGCCCACATGAGTGCAAGGAGGGGATTGAACCCGTTTGTTTTTCCTCCGCAGAAGAGACAGGCGGAGGAGACACCACATGTCGATGTGGGAGCCACGCAGCAGCCACCTGTATGTGGGCGGCGGGGGCGCGTGTCCGTCTGTGGCTCCTGTGCTGTCTGTGCGTCCGTCCGCGGGGCCGGGGCACACCCCGCTCCCCTCCGGCCTGGCCGGCAGGGACGGGAGTGGGAATTCATTGTGTGTGTGTGTGTGTGCTGTATCTGTGTGCCCCCGTGCTCCCCTCGGTGTGTGCGGATCCCCCCGTGCGCGGTGCCGCGGTGCCGGCGCCCGCCGCTCGCTGCCCGTGGGTGCGCGGTGGGGTGCGCAGTGCCCGTGCCAGTGTGTGCTCCTGGGTGTTTCCCTGTGCCGCGGGGGTGTCGGGAAGGGCACGTCTTGTCTTCTCCAGGGTGTTGCTTTACGACGCTACAAAGGTTTCGTGGCGTAGGCCAGAAGCAGCTCCTTGCCCTCAGACAGTCAAAATCGCTGCCCCTCAAGGCTCAGGGCAGGCTTTCTACCAGGGATGTGCTGGGAGAGAGGCGAGGAGAGGTCCCTGGATGCAGCAAGAGGGCTTGGCCCCTGTTTAAGTTGTCCCCAGGCAGTCACACAAGAGGAAGGTGGTCTCTGCCTGTCTGGGATAGGGCAAGGCAGGATGCTGGCTGCTCCCAGAAAGTGGACATACGACCTGAAAGCTTCAGGGCAGCGGCGAGGCTGCTGGGGCCAGTCATCCATCAGCCTGATGCTTTCTGAAGGGGCACAAGCACACTCCCAGCCCCATTTCCAGTCCCCGCCAGCACCAGAGGGACACTGAGGAAGCCTTAGCACAGCTTGTAACCCTGGCGGTGGCACTTCCTTCTGCCTGGGATTCCCAGATTAAATCTAGGGTGGGTGCTTCACCGGGGGGACGGTGTGGGCTGCCGGGATGGTGACCCCTCGCTGTCCCCCGTTGCAGGCGGGAGCGTCGCCGGCGGCACCACATGTCGGTGTGGGAGCAGCGCACGAGCCAGCTGCGCCGGCACATGCAGATGTCCAGCCAGGAGGGCATCAACAAGGATGAGCCGCCCCTCATCAATCCCCACGCCAGCATCTTCCGCAGGAAGAGACCCGGGGAGGGTGTCACCCTGGAGAAATGCGCTGAGGAGCAGGGCAAGGGCGAGCGCGAGGGACCCGAGCAGCCGGTCCCAGGGGCCAACCCCGGCGGTGGGGAGGACAGGACATCGCCACGGGCCAAGCGGGACATGTGGCAGCAGAAGTCTTGCCATGGGAACTGTGAGCCAGGAGAACAGGACGGGGCAGGAGGCAGCATCGAGGACAGGGCGAGGATGAGGCAGAGCCAGCGGCGCAGCCGGCACCGCAGAGCCCGCATGGAGGGGAAGGACACGTCTGGCATCTTGGGGAGCCGCTCGGCCAGCCAGGAGATGGGGCTGGAGGAGGCCAGCACCGCCGAGGGGGCACAGGACGGGGACCGGCGTGGGGACATGGCTGCAGCAGAGGCGCTGATTCCGGGGGAGCCAGAGGCGAGCGGGGAGTCCATCAGGTTGGTGCCTGCAGAGGTCATCTGGCTGCCCCCACAGCTCCTCCTATTCTCTTCTCCTGTCCCCATATCTTCTCACACCTCCTTTTCTCCCCTGTCCCTGCTGCAGGACAAACGGGGTCCCTGCTGGCGATGCCGATCTGATTGGGACCACCAAGAAGGGGAGCCCCCCACATGCCGCACCTGAGCTCTCCCAGGGGAAGACGGGCAACCTGACGGAGCAGGACTGCAGCAGCCCGGACACGAGCGAGCAGGCGCTGCTGGAGCCCAGCCGCACCGTGAGCCGCAGCGAGCCTGACCTCTCCTCCATCACCCCCAACACCGAGAAGGCCACCGAGAGCACCGCCATCATGATCGATGTCCACGACTCCGCTGTGGTACAGAGTGAGGACCCGTCTCTCTTTCCTGAGCCCCTCTCCCAGCCCTCGGGGCCCCTGTGGGGATGGAAAGCCTCTTGCATGGCTTTTCCTGTCCACATCCATCAGCTGGGGGGATCTCCTTGCTGCTTCTTGCAGTATCTCACCCCAGTTTTGCAGGGGAGCCCAAACGCTGATGTGCCAGCATCCCCTGGGGCCTGTGTCCCTTTCTCACCTCTTCCCATCCACCCCTTCATCTGATCCACCATTTCCCACCACCCCTTCATCTCATCCATCATCTCCCCTTCCTCTCTGCCTGGGCAAAACTCTCGTATTCCCTGTTTTTCCTGGATCATCTGTAGCCTCTGGCAGCTCACTGTCACTCAAACCCCTTAGCGGCATCCTCGCTGTCAAGGTGAGCTGCTTTAAACAGTGCTATTAATTAACCAGCAAGGTGAAAACTGGCCTTGCTAAACCCATTTCATCTGCTCCATCCCAGCAGCTGGTATGTTTTCTTCCTGCCTAGTCCCTCTCCCTGTAACAGCACAGGGATTCAGAGCAGGAATTCAGAGGAGGGTTGCCCAGGTGGCAGGGACACCCCAGGGTGTTGTCTGGGTGCAAGGTCGGGCAAAGGCTCTCGCTTTCCTGCAGTTAGCAACAAGACAGACGGCGAAGCCAGCCCCTTAAAGGAGGCCGAGACCAAAGAGGATGAGGAAGAAATGGAGAAGAAGAAGCGGAAGAAGGAAAAGAGCGAGACGGGAAAAGCCATGGTGCCGCACAGCTCCATGTTCATCTTCAGCACCACCAACCCGTGAGACGTTTTTCACAGTGGGGCTGGGGAGGCCTGCAAGGGGAAGGACCCCCAGACATCACCAAAACCAGGGAATCCCTGTGAGAAGGGAGCTGAGTGTCTCCCAAACGGGCTTGATAAGCAGCCACAGAGTTCCCCAAGCCCCACATTGCTCTCCCTCTGTGGCATGGCTCATGGCTCTCTCTCCCAGCTGCCAATTGCTAAGCTGGGATTTTTATTCCTTGTTTGTTATATTTACCTGCAGTTTTCTGCTGCCTTGTAGCTCTTCCTCAGATCCTGCAGCCTGGAAGAATAAGCACCCCAATTTCTTAGGGACTCTCCCTGCCAGGCTGTGGGACTGAGACAGCTGAGAAGAGGGATCAACAAGCCCAAACACCCCTTGGGCTCCCTTCTTCTGCACCTCAGGCTTTGCTGCCCATCTCCCCACCCTGGAAGGTGGCAATACGGGGTGGGCTTTGCACATGGGCTGTGGCTGTGGCCTGCCAGGGGCTCACAGGTGGGGTGTGGGCTGTGTCCCTGCAGGGTGAGGAGGGCCTGCCACTACATCGTGAACCTGCGCTACTTCGAGATGTGCATCCTCCTGGTGATCGCTGCCAGCAGCATCGCCCTCGCCGCCGAGGATCCCGTCCTCACCAACTCCGACCGCAACAAAGTGATTGCAACCCCCTCCCGCTGCCCCCACCAGTGCAGGCAGAGCTCCTGCAGGATTTTAGCTCTGTGGGATCTGTGGGCAGGATCTGTAGGATCAGGGCAGCCAGTGGTGGCACTCGTACCGTGCTGTGGAATCTGACTTCTCCCCCATCACCTTCTGTTGTGAACCGTGGGAGTCACTCTCAGCTTCCCACACTTGGGGTTTAGAGCCTGGGGAGAGACCAGGATGCCTGGTCAGCTGTAAAGTGGCTTGGACTGAGGAGATACTGGTGCAGGCACTGGTGTGGGGCACGTGATCCTGGCTAGCAGCGTCACTTGCATGGGGAATGTTTCCCTCCTGCCTGCACAGGCTGGGTTTGGGGCTGTCCTGAACTCTTAGGGACAAGGCTGTGTTGGGGACAAACAAACCAACTTCCATTCTACCCCTGAGCCAGGCAAGCTGCTGTAGCTGGGTGTCTGGGTGGGCAGGGTTTGCTCAGCAGCAGCTGCAGAGCACCTGTGCCCTCTGTCTGCAGGTGCTGAGGTATTTCGACTACGTCTTCACTGGTGTCTTCACCTTTGAGATGGTGATCAAGGTAAGAGCCCTGACAGGATGCAGCATCCCTGGGAAATAGTTCAGTTTTGCAGTTCTGGTCCAAAATTTAGATGGTGGAGACCTTAAAATCTGGTTCTCAGCAGTGCTGGTCCAGGGTGCTCAGCACCTCCTTTATCAGCCTCGAGGCTTCCACAAAATACAAAGTCCCACACCCAGGACACTGGGATGTGTCTGCAGTGTCCCTGTCCCCCAGCTTGGTGTCTGAGCTGCTCATTCCCTGCCTGTTTTTCTCTCTCTATCTCTCCTCCAGATGATTGATCAGGGCTTGATCCTGCAGGATGGCTCCTACTTCCGAGACCTCTGGAACATCCTGGATTTCATCGTGGTGGTGGGAGCACTGGTGGCTTTTGCCTTGGCGTAAGTGGCCCTTGTCCTTGTCAGCTCCCTGCCTTCCCTGGGCTGGAGCGGGAGAAGGATGAAACTGTGTGTCATGGCTACTAGACTCTGATTTCCTTTTGTATTTTATTTCTCTGCACCCTTCTGCTCTGCTTCTGGTGTGGCTCCTGGCAGTGATGTGTGGCTGCTCCGGAGATGTGTTTCTCCTTGTTTTTCAGAGGCTGGTGAGAAAGCAGGCAGGGAGCAAGGCAAAGCAAGCTGGAGATGCTAGGAAGAAGTTGGTGGTGCAAGTGGATTTGAAGCAGAAATCTTTGAGCAGAAGGGGCTGTTAGATAGGGGGGAAATGGCCTAAAGGTGCCAGAGCTGGAGTTACACACCTGCAATGCATCTTGGGGTGCACAGAGACAGCAAAAGCAGCAGCCTGCCAGGTGGAGCTGCCCTCTGAATACATTTTTGCTGGGAATGGTATCCCTGGCTGGTGACTTTTCCTCTGGTCTGAGGGGAACATTGCTCTGGACCCCTGCAGGAATGGGGATGAGGCCGGTGGGGTTTGTGCCAGCGTCCTCTGAGGCATCACGGAGAGGGCTGTGTGCTTGCCCTGCAGCATCCCCACTGAGCATTGCTTGGAGACTGGGCTCTGGCACTGAGCTTGTGGCCCCTGTGGGTACTGGGATGTCCATGGTGTCCGTGCCATGGAGGGCAGGAGCACGCAGGGGTGAATTTCCTGCTGCTCTGATGTGCCCTGTGCTGCTGGCTGGGGCAGGGGGTGCAGTGAGCTTAGGTCTTGTGAGGTGCAGTGAGGCTGTTCTTGTGGGTTTATTGTACTTAGGGAGGGATGTGTGCTGCCAAGGTGGTGCTTGCAGGGAAGGGGCATCCCCTCGTCCCCAGGGCTGTGATGTCCCATTGGTGCCCGAGGAGGGAGAGGAGGAGAGAGGAGAGGCTCAGGCTCCTTTGTCACGCTGTTGTTCTCTCTTTGTGACACCGGCAGCAGTGGCTGGTGACAGGGGAGGGCCTGGCAGCCATGCAGACGGGAGCCTTGGCCTTGTCCACAGCTCAGGTACCGTGCGGGGCTCTCGGGGTGCCCACGAGGTCCCTCGATGGATTACAGCCCGTAATCCATCCCTCCCACCTCACCCCGGACTGGGCAGCAGCTCCTCCTCCTGGTTCTCACCCACTTGTGCCCCTCTGGCTCGTTGCTTGTGCCTTCCTCACCCTACTCCCGCCATTCCTCACCCAGTGCTTCCAGCCCCTGCTCTGTCCTTGGGAAGAGCATGGGAGAATTCAGCTCGCCCAGCACAGGGATGAAGCAGCCCCTGGGCAGGGCAGGGGGCTGACCGCAGACCCCGGCGTGGGGAAGGGGCTTGGGGCAGCTTTGCTGCCTGGGGACAATGCTCTGAGCCTCTGGAAGGCCACACAGGCCACCACGAGGGTGGATGGAGTATCTCCAGGGTCTGGCTGATCCCTGCTCTGCCGGGACAGCCCCTCGGAGCGTGTCTGGCAGGGCTCAAGGGCATCAGCAGCCTGGAGATGCACTGAGTGGTTTGAGGAGGACAAGGGAGCCTTTTCCTTCCAAGGCAACATCCATCAAGAATTTTGATGGCTGAAGGAGCACAAGTTGTTGGCTCAGCCTGCTCCTGGGTGGAGGGGTGTCCTCACCAATGCACAGTAATTGCTCACTGTCCCCTTGCCCTCACCCCACAAGGGTGGCACAATTCCCGCGGTGGCCCCTGTGGCCCAGCACTGAGCATGTGGGGAAGCTGCCCGGCACCTTCCAGCCCTGCTTGCCACCTGCCTGCCTCCACCCTTCTTCCTGAGGGAAGGACGTTCCCTCTGGGCATGGGGCAGCTCAATTCTCAAGGGTGAGCACCCCCACTGGCCGTGGCACCGAAGCCCTTCCCGTGGAGAGGGCCTTGGCATCTCCACACACGTTTGCAGCAAGCACTGGTGTCTCCTGCTCTCTCTTGCAGCTGTAGCTGGGTAGACACTGAGCTGCTTGTGCCATGGACTGGGCTTTTTGTCATGTAAACCTCCAGTATTGTCCGTCTGCCCCACCTCCTGCGTGGCTCCTGCTGGAGGAGATGAGCTCATGGCTTCAGCAGTGAAGGGAACAAAGGCACCACGGTGATTTCTGATGGGTTCATATATTATAAAGCATTTATAAGAACACCTGCCTCTCCCCTCAGCAGCCCAGCACTGCCACAGCTGCGGGAGCTGCAGGATATTCACCAGCTCTCCATGTCCCAGCCTGCCACCCTCCCTCCCACCCTCCCTCCTGATCTCCAGGGGAAAACTCTGGTGGTGATGTTCCAGTCTGTCTACTTTTCTTCTCTCTCCATGAGCTCTTTGATGTGGGGCCAGGGCAGGGGGAATGTTCTCCTCCTTCTCCTTCTCCTTCTCCTTCTCCTTCTCCTTCTCCTTCTCCTTCTCCTTCTCCTTCTCCTTCTCCTTCTCCTTCTCCTTCTCCTTCTCCTTCTCCTTCTCCTTCTCCTTCTCCTTCTCCTTCTCCTTCTCCTTCCCCTTCCCCTTCCCCTTCCCCTTCCCCTTCTCCTTCCCTTTCCCCTTCTCCTCCTCTTCCTCCTCCTCCTCCTCCTCCTCTCCTCCATGGTGCTGGGTGGGAACAGCAGTGCCCATGTAGTGGCTGTGGCAACTTCCTGGATGAGAGCAGCTGGTGACTGAGTCCAGCACTTCCCAGTAGTAATGCTGGGATGTGCCATGCAGGTTTCCTGCTCCTTTTGCCTCCCCTCTGCACTCTGGTTTTCCCACAGGGGTCCTGAGTGGCCGTGTGCACAGCAGGAGGTCTTTGAGCTGGTTCAGCAGTGCCACCATCACCCACAGGCTGGCTGTGCCACATCCAAATCACTGAGAACCAAGTGTCCACCCACAAAGCTGTCTCTTTGTGAGCCATTGTGGCTTGTCCACTGCTCCCTCGGAGGCCACAAACCCTGAGAGAGGCTGTCTCCATTCATCCGTAGCTCTCCACATGGAAAGCTAATACATCAATCCATACAGAGCCTAAATAAAAAGCTGTAAATCTCCAAAGAGTTCATATTAAATTAGCTGAAATAACCAGAACCACAACTAAAGACCCTGCTTGCCTTTGCCTTCCTCCGAGGAGACATTTCACAGCAGTTTTGCAGAGCAGTCCAGGGGTGGTGGAAAGGTTGGTGAGAGGTTGAGTGGCCAGTGTGGAGCCCTTGGTGTGCAGGGGCCAATTACCCAGCAGAGGGGCCTCATTCTTTGCAGCATCTCCTTGTGCCCATTGGCACCAGGGTCTGGAAGAAAGAAAGACCCCTAGGTACTGCAAAATAACCTGGTGTGAGGCAGGTCAGGGCAGAGGTCCCACCACAGAAGTGCTGCAAAGTTAAATTGTCACCTTTTCAGCACACCTCCCACATGTTGGACTGACACACAGCCAGGGGCTGGGGTTAGTTTTATGTGGTTTAGGAAATGTTTTACTTACAGGCTTTGCCCCCAGTGCTGAGCACTCTGTGTGCACGTGGCAGGGACTTGGCTCAAACAGGGACAGAGGCTTGGTTACAACCAGGGACCTTGGAGCCCACCTTGGCTTGTCCAATTGAGTGTCCTGCTGCCTTGCAGGAGATCCTGCACTGCAGCTCTCAGTGGAGGTGATTTAGCAGAATTTGGGAGGGAACTATTGTGGCTTGCAGGTAGGTTCCCTTGGAGAACCCTGCCTTTGGCTCACTGACCCCACAACTCTTTGTCTTGGCTGAGGAGGACCGTGTGCCTTCCTGCTGTTGCCCTCTGTCCACTCCATGCAGGTTCCTCTTGCCACAGAGCTTTCACCACGTGCCCTCCACCCAAAACCTCCAGCAGGGAGGGCAGGAGGGGCTTCTGGACGACTCCCTCCCTGGAGGTGTGCCCCATGCTGAAGGGTACAACATGGTCTACAAGCCGTGCCTTTCTCCCGAGGTCTTGGGTGGTGGGCAGCTGCTGCAGGGTCCCCATGCAGCTCCCCTGACACTTTTCTTACCTTCCTCCTCTCTTTCTTTTTCCCTCTCTCTGCTGGTGCTGCTTGGTGGCTGCTGGGCTGGATCGCCGACAGGAATGCTTTGGGGTAACTATGGTGCTCAAGATCTTGTGGGATGCTGCTCCTGGGAGTGCAGGGGGGTGGGTGCCGGTGGAGGTTAGTCTGTCCCACACCTGGGCTGACCCTCAGCTGCATTTTCAGTGACTGCAGCACGCTGCTCTGCAGGCGCTGCTGAGGGCTGAAGGGATCCCCCCTCGGCAGGTGACAGACACTGCAGTTGGGGTGTCCTTGGTGACAACTTGCACCAGCCTAGTGCTGCCCTCAAACCCTCACCCCAGCCCTCAGTCAGATGCCCCAGGCCCTTATCCAGGCCCTATTTCTGAGCAGAACAGGAGCAAAGTGAGTCCTAGGTCCGTCTGTACAGTTGCTTCCCCTGCATGTGAGGGCTGTGCTCCTAGGGAGAGCTATTAATTAGTGGTTTTGTTTACATCTCATAATGATTAAGCCCATTATTGTACTCCCTGTTGCATTAACCCTCGCCAAGGAGCTGTGTAATTGGGAGCATCTGTTGTTGCAAGTAATTTCCTTGATGTTTTTCAAGGGTGCCTGGTGGATCCAAGCTGTGCCACCTTCACCAGGACCTCGCTGGTCCACCCTGAGATCCAGTCTTTAGTTAAAAGAAATAAAAAACCAAAAAAAATGGTATAGTGGTCAGGGAATAATCATCATATGCAAGAAATGAGGGTCATGAGGGGGCTTTTCTAAAGAATTCTACTGGTAAGCTCTGCCTCCCTCAGCTGACTTGGGGTAAAGGCAAGAATAGCCCTGATCTGGAGAAATCTTTGAGATCCTTTCAAGGGTCCAAGCCCTGTGCCTTGGTCAGGGACACTTTCCACTAGACCAGGCTGTTCAGGACCCCATCTAACTTTGCCGGGAACACTTCCAGGGATGAGGCACCCACAGTTTCCCGGGCAATGTAGACCCCACTGAGCAAACCTCCCTCCTTTTATTCTGAATTTCTTGCAATGGGTAGGAAACAATTTGCAGCGGTGGTGACCCTGCGCAAGCCCCATTTGCAAACAGCGTGTGCCCGAAGGAGGGAAGCAAAGCCCATGCCCTGCAAACCTCCTGGCACTGCCTGCCCCAGCCCTGGCACTGCTTCCCACAGCGAGGGGTTTGTTAAGGTCACTGGAAGGGTGCTAATCCCGGGAAAGAGAGGATTGCCTTGTTTTCCAGCTCTGCCGGCTGTCAGCGCGCGTGTTGGAGGGGCCGCGTTTAGGTGGGCTGAGAGCTCAGCAGTGTTTGTGCCCCTCCTGTTCCCATCTTCACACATGCTGGGGGGTGTTGTCGGCAGTTCAGCTCTCCAGGGCACCCAGGTCTACAAGGTTATTGTCTCTCTGTTCCATTTTTGGGTGCGTGTGCTTCCCTCCGACGTGGCAGGACCAACAAGGGCCGGGATATCAAGACCATCAAGTCTCTCCGTGTTCTGCGGGTCTTGAGGCCCCTGAAAACCATCAAGAGACTGCCCAAGCTGAAGGTAATGAGCTCCATCTCCTGCCTTACATCCTTTTCTCTTCTCTGGGAGCATGATTTGCTTGTGAGCAATAAACAAGTTGTTTTCAAAGCTTTTGGGGTGCTCTAGGGGCCCCATCTGCAACCACAACACCCTTCAGGCTGCTTCATGTCTGGAGGTGCCATGAGTTTTTAAAAGCAAGCCTGGACCACTGCAAGGTGTCCAGAAGTAGTTTCTCTGCCAGTGAAAGTGGGGCTTGAGTGGACAAAATGGAGAAAAGCCTGGATGTTCTCCTGAAAAATAGGCTGCCCTGGTTTTGGAGAGCTCAAATCTCTTTGCAGAGTTTTTCATCTTTCCCACCAGAGCAGGTTGCAAACAGCTTGGGGTTTTGTGTGCTGTGCTGTCACAGTGTTGCACTGCAGAGGGATTTCCCATCTCAATAATGGGATTATTTCTGCATCACAGGTAGGATTGTGAATTTCCCTACCTTAGCTGATAGGGTACAGAGACAAAAAAAGAGTATGAGAACAAGGAAGCCCTTTTTTTTTTTCACTTGCAAGTGGTTTGGCTGATGGATGAGACCCAGGTTGGCAGCCCAGAAACATGGGGGTTGACCCCAGCTTTTCTTCCTGATCAGTGGATGGAGTCAGCCCGTGTCAGTTCCTTTCTGCAAGTGCCTGTCTCCATCATGCAACAGGGATAAGGACAATCCCCACTTGAAGTGCTGAGAGCCAGGGCTGAGAGCACTAAAGAACGTGCTGCTGTGGCAGGCAGAGGTATTTGCTCTGCCTTGTTATTTGGGGTGATGTGAAATGATGAAGTGTTCGCTAATTAGTCTTGAGTGCTGCTAATTGCATCATTAGGATGGTCCCCCGTCTGCTTCCCTGGTTGCAGAGAACACAGAGGACACAAATATCCATCCCTGGTGCTGTCTCAGGGGCTGCATGGTGCCTACACATGTGCTGTGGGTGCTCTGGGTGTTAACCTCACTCACAAAAGAGCTTTTGGCCTGGGAGAAAGCCCAGATCTTTCCTTCTTTTCCCAGCAAGTAACCTGGTCTTGGTCCAGGGCTGTGGGTTCCCCAGGGTGAGCTCTGACCTTTCTTCTAGGCTGTTTTTGACTGTGTTGTGACATCTCTCAAGAACGTCTTCAACATCCTCATTGTCTACAAGCTCTTCATGTTCATCTTCGCCGTCATCGCCGTTCAGCTCTTCAAGGGGAAGTTCTTCTACTGCACTGACAGCTCCAAGGACACGCAGAAGGACTGCATGTGGGTGCCCTGTGGAGTAGCTCTGGTGCTTCTGACCCCTCTGGCAAGGGCAGGGTGCTGGGTCATGTCTGCTGTGCGTCCCTCTTAAGAACTTGGCCATGATTTGCTCCTGGGGACAGCATGGGCTGAGCCCTGTCCCCAGTACTGTGGCCCCTCCTTCTGTGGGGTGCAGAGCCCTTAATTTGCTCCTCTTCTTTCTTCCTTCTCTCTTCTGCTTTACTTTCCCCTTCTCTCTCCCCTTCCTCATGGTTGTTATCCAGCTTCTCCCCATCTCTACCCACAGGAGGAGAGGTGACCCCCCCACACACACACACTGCCCCCAACATTCAAACCCACCATCCCATACTCTGGCAACTCAAAAACCCGAGGTCACTGCTCCCTCTCCACCTTGCAGAGGGAACTACGTGGACCACGAGAAGAACAAGATGGAGGTGAAATGCCGGGAGTGGAAGCGGCACGAGTTTCACTATGACAATATCATCTGGGCTCTGCTCACCCTGTTCACCGTGTCCACCGGCGAGGGGTGGCCCCAGTGAGTGCTCTGCTCCATCTGTCCCCTTGAATAGGGGTGGTCACCCTGTTGGGGTGGTCAGGTTACACCCAGTGAGAATGAGAGAGGAGCTGATGGGCAGGGAGGCGGAGAGAATAAAAAATTATGCCAGCACAAAAGAGCTTTTAGCCCCGCTATGAGGCTGGGGTTAGCTTCTTCCTTAGGGAGTGAATGATGGAAAATGCCTTTTCTGCATGGCCCAGAGATATATTTTAAGTCAATATTAGGGATAACAGTAGGACTGGACCTCTCTAAATGCTTATGTGAGTTTGGGCAATATTTTTTTCTCTGTGTGCAGAACACGGGAAAATCCATTTTCCATCAGGGACGCGGCAAAGCACCTTAAAACAAGCTGTAGCCATTTCAAAGAGCCATCCTTGAAAGCAGATTAGGACAGAGCTTTACCTGGCCATTATACAAGCATGGACAGAAAGAGCTGGGTCCCATTGGAAGTGCTGGATGTATCCCTGGTTGCTTTTCTTCACCTCTCTGCCCACAGGGTGCTGCAGCACTCGGTGGATGTGACGGAGGAGGACCGTGGGCCCAGCCGCAGCAACCGCATGGAGATGTCCATTTTTTATGTCGTCTACTTTGTGGTCTTCCCTTTCTTCTTCGTCAACATTTTCGTGGCTCTCATCATCATCACGTTCCAAGAGCAAGGAGACAAAATGATGGAGGAGTGCAGCCTGGAGAAGAACGAGGTATGGTCTGGGGAGGGGGAATGAGGACATTTCCATGGGGTGTTTAGCAATTTGGGAGCTTGGAACTCCCTTGCTATCGAAAAGGTGAGAAACCCATGAGCCAGCTGCCTTCACAGATCATGGAGGAAAGACTTGTGGCAGCCACCAGCACCTCCCAGGCATCCATGGGGGTCTGATGGGTGTTATTTTGTTGCAGAGGGCCTGCATTGACTTTGCCATCAGCGCTAAGCCCCTGACGCGGTACATGCCCCAGAACAGACACACCTTCCAGTACCGCGTGTGGCACTTCGTGGTGTCCCCGTCCTTCGAGTACACCATCATGGCCATGATAGCGCTCAACACCGTGGTGCTCATGATGAAGGTGAGCTGGTGATCAGAGGGAGGCTGTCCTCTTCGTTTGGAGCAGTTGGATCAATCAGGATGGGAGCAGAGGGAATTTTGGTTGTGGAGATGCTTTGAGACAGTGTAAATTCTCTGGGCGCAACCATGTGAAACAACACAGGAACCAAAGTGCAGGTGGCACCTTTTCTAAAAGAAATTACCCAAATTATTTAGACCTCTTAATTACTGCAGGCAGATCTGGATTTCCTCTGTGCTCCCTTCTTAGAAGAAGTGGCATCTGTCCTGGGAGAGGGGTGGAGAGAGTAAGAAGGAAATGTTCTTGAGGCACTCAAGGCAAGGAACATGGACCATCACAGGTCTGTCCTGCGGGAGGGGTGAGGAAAGGAAGGAATTCTGGAGGCAGCCAGGGCAGCAAACATAGGCCATGTCAGGCTTGTGCTGGGACAGTCATCAGCCACGAGGCTGGCAGACCCCCTCCTGGCTAGTGCTGTCTCTGTTTCCATCAGTACTATTCTGCTCCATACACCTATGAACTGGCCCTGAAGTACCTGAACATTGCCTTCACCATGGTCTTCTCCTTGGAGTGTGTCCTCAAGATCATCGCTTTCGGCTTCCTGGTGAGTGCCTGCTCCTGTTCTTTATGAGGGTGTTAATTTGCACTTTGGCAGTGCACAGATCACAAAGGGAAGGTGTTAATAATGTGAAGTTGCTGTTACTTATTTTGGATCCTGGCCTGAGAGCTGCTTTTGGTCTGGAGTCCTTTGGTTCTCATTGCACTTCCCAGTGCTGGATGCTGCTGGTGGAAGAAGCCACACTGCTGCTTTACTTCTTGCCTTGTGCTCTGTGCCTGGACCGTGCAAGTTCTGTGCTGCTGCTCTGTTAGAGTCCACTGCTGCTGCACAGGCTGGTGGCTGTGCTCCCTTGTCCCCACAAGTCAGGAGGTGCTGGTGCACGTCTGTCCTTTGGCTGTACCTGAGCAGCAGTGAGACCTCCCTGATTGATTGACAGTCCTCGAGCTCCCAGCTGCTCATTTGGGATCTGAAGCCATGGATTGTTGTTTCTTCAGCTATTCTTTGCTGCTTATGGAAGACAAAGTCCACTATCAAGAGGGTTTCTAGCCACCCTCCTTGCTCCCAGTAGCACCAGTCACGGTCACGTTTGGTCTTGTGCCAGCTGCTGTGTGTTTGGAGTTTTTCACGAATGGGACGGGATTCTGGCGTTCATTCCTTGAGCTTTATTGCAGCATCAGCCTCATTACAGGGTTGAGACAATAGAAAGACAGCAAAAGCTCACATCTTGCCAACAGCAGCCAAAGATTTCTTTGTTACAGAGCATTTAAAAAACTTTCTAGCCAATAGCATATTGCCAAAGTTTACAGACAGTTGTTCTAGCCAATCACTAAAAGCACACGTACACCTGCTTCACACAAGGCTTTCTTCTCTGCTCTCTATTAACATACACAATATACCATTATTAAGCTTAAAACCTTCTGCTATCTTGTTAGACATATTTTTCTGCAGTCTTAAGGTCTATCTTAGCCAAGCCTAAAACTCAAGCTATTGTTTCATGTCCTTGCTTGCTGTACTATTGTAACTTTTACTACGTTCAGACTTTGCAGCTGTAGCTACTTCTAATTTCTCTGCTCTTTCTCTTTCTGAGGCCTGCTTTTACAGCTTTCTGAAAATCTTACCTTTACTATTTCCCACACTGCTGCACAAATAGCAGGGGCTGAGATGTGTCCTGGTGTCTGTGAAGAGGAGGGCAAAGCAGCCACCTGGCTGAGAGGGTCAATGTGTCGAGCTGCTGCAGCCTGACCTAGGCTGTGGCTACTTTTCCTGCTCCCATTTGCCAGGGTGGTCTGTTGCATGCATGAATCATCTCCCAGGAAAAGCTGCTTGCTGCGGGCATGCTCAGGTCTGCCACTGTCTCAGACACAGGACGGTGTTCCAGACTGTGGCTGCATACAAATGGACTGCGAGGTCTCCACCACTGGCCATGAGCAGCTTTGGCCCGTGGCCCAGCACCTTCAGACCTGCCATCCCTGAGCTCAAATCCCCGTTCCCTGTCTCCCTCTTTCTTTTGCAGAATTATTTCCGGGACACCTGGAACATCTTTGACTTCATCACGGTCATCGGCAGCATTACAGAGATCATCCTGACGGACACCAAGGTGAAGCAGGGCTGGGAGCAGTGGGCTGTGGGGTGGTGGTGGGAGCTCCCACCTCCCTCTGACCCTCTCATCTCCTCCCAGCTGGTGAACACCAGCAGCTTCAACATGAGCTTCCTGAAGCTGTTCCGGGCTGCTCGGCTCATCAAGCTGCTCCGCCAGGGTTACACCATCCGCATCCTGCTCTGGACATTTGTGCAGTCCTTCAAGGTCAGTCTCGTGTGCCCTGGCCTCTTCCCAGGCCACAGGGGTGTGGTGCTGCTCCCAAATGCAGGCTGTTCCCACGGCCTTGTAGGAGAGATGGACCAGCACAGCTCACCTGTGTGTTCTGTACTCCTCTGGGGCTGGACCTGTGATGATGAGATGACTCATCTGCTTCTCTTGCAGGCACTCCCCTACGTCTGCCTGCTGATTGCCATGCTTTTCTTCATCTACGCCATCATTGGGATGCAGGTGAGACAGATGTGTCCGTGCGTCCCTGTGGCACAGACGGTGACATCAGCGTGTCCCCAGTGTTGCATGCAGGAGCCAGCCTTGTGCCTGCCTGTCATTGCTGCACCGAGCCGCAGTGCCAGGAGGGTGCTGAGGATGGAACAGCTCCTCTGGGAGCTGCAGGGCCCTGGGGAAACTGCCATGGGTTTGTTCAGTCAAGCTGCACAACTGCCTTCCCAACTGGTCCCTTTGGGGATGTGGCCCTGGGGACTCAGCTGGGCGCCTGCCATCCATCTTGTCCCTGCAGCTGCGCCGCTGTCGGTCTGTTTGGGTGCTCACATTTCGGGCCCTGCCGTGATCTCCCAGCTGCTGGGGGTGTGCAGAGCACGGGGAGGCCTCAGCTTCACAGGCTCCAGCTGGTGAATAAGAGGCACGTGAGCCGAACCCCTCAGCCCCGCACGTGCCGCAGGGCTGGCTCGCCTCTGCTGTGACTAAATCCCACGCTGGAGATGTGACAAAGTATCCTCGACGGCGAGCACTGGGGATGTGGAGCTGCCCGATGAGCTGCCACGCTACCCAATGCCTCATTTCGGGGTGACAGAGGCCACTGGCTTGTGCTGCTTGGCAGCTTTGCTGTGTAGATCTTCCAGTGGCTGATTTTTGCCACCCTGTCCTACTCACCTCGGCACTGGCTCCAGGTGTTCTCCTAAACAGCCGCCATCTGACTCAGCCCCCCTCCCTGCTGGCTGGTAGTATTAGATTTATTTTTTTTATTTTTTTTTTAACACCATTGTGAACAAATCCCCAAGCAGTAAAGTCTGTGGGCGTTATTTGAGCAAAATAGCTGGAGGCAGAAAATATTCTACAATTACACATTCCAAAAAACCTGTACAGGGAAAAAATACTCTGCAGTTGGTGTATTTTTAGGTTCAGGGAAAGGGGAATAAATATTTAACAGTAATAACAGCACATATTTCCAATTTAGGCACTTTACGAATGTTCGGTATGTCTTACCACAGCCTTGGCTGAGGGTTGTTGTTAGAATATTGTCCGTTGTTTGATCTTTGTTGCCTCTCTTAGCCCTGGGGATGGTGCGGTCTGTCCCTTCCTCCCTGAACCCTTCCCCACCTTTTTTGCAGTGCTGTGACTGACCCCACCATCACAGACCATTTCTCCACCAAGGGAAAAGCTGCTGGGAGTGTCCAGGAGTGTGACCCAGCACCCACCCAGGACAGCGGGACTTTGTCCCTGCCCCTCCAGCGTAGCTGGGGTCGCTGGGTGCCGTGTGGTGCTCAGATGGCATCAAGGGATGGATGTGGAATGGTTGGACTCAGCTGATCCCAGGCCCTTCCATGCTCCTGTTTCCATGGTAGCTCAGCCTCTCGCAGCCTTTGCCACCCACAGCAAATCCCTGCCAAAGAGAGGAGAATCTCCTTCCCCGATGGCTGCCTGGCACCAGCTCCTTGGCACGCTGGCTGTGCACCAGCCTGTGTTTGCTGGGGTACTTTTCGAGCAATCACAGAGTCAGAGAATGCTTTGGGTTGGAAGGGACTTTGAAGGCCACCTTGTCCACCCCCATGGCAGGGACATCTTCAGCTAGATCAGGTTGCTCAGAGCCCTGTCCAACCCAACCTGGAATGTTCTCAAGGATGGGAATGCGAACATGCAGCTGCTTCCCTGGCTGATGAGATCTTGCCTGAAGAGCTGAGCCCTTTTTCTCCCTTCTGCAGGTTTTTGGTAATATCAAACTAGATGAGGAAAGCCACATTAACCGGCACAACAACTTCCGCAGCTTCCTGGGCTCTCTCATGCTCCTCTTCAGGTGAGCAGCCGTGGAAAACATTCCTTCGCCTGCCAGAGATGCGTTTAATTTGGGCAGGGGGTGGTGAGGCTTCTCCTGGGGACATCCTGACTCTGTCCCGTGCCACCACGAGCTGCTGACAGGGCTGTGTTTGGAACAGGAGTGCCACCGGAGAGGCGTGGCAGGAGATCATGCTGTCCTGCCTAGAAGGCAAAGGCTGCGAGCCGGACACGACGGCGACATCCGGGCAGAACGAGAACGAGCGCTGCGGCACTGACCTGGCCTATGTTTACTTTGTGTCCTTCATCTTCTTCTGCTCCTTCCTGGTGAGTTGCCTCCTCTGAGAGCTCTGGGGATCCCCCTTGTCAGCACCCCAGCCATCAGGTCATCTTCCATCGCCTTCCCACAATCACGCCTTCTTCTCTCTCCCTTCCCTTCGCTGCTCCCTCTCCCCTCAATTTCCTTTCTCTCTGCCTTTCCCCACTTTGATTTAGATGCTCAACCTGTTTGTGGCCGTCATCATGGACAACTTTGAATACCTGACACGGGATTCCTCCATCCTGGGCCCTCACCATCTGGATGAGTTTGTCCGGATCTGGGCAGAGTATGACCGAGCAGCGTGGTATGTAGCCAGCTCCTTCTCTCCCAAGCAACCTCTCAGAGCTGGTTTTAAACCAGGCTCTCTGTGTTCTAATGGAAGTGTAGTTCTCAGTGATGTCTGGGACAGTCAGGGATGTGCTGCTGTCACCCGTGGTCACAGCAGCTGGTTCTTCTACTGGTTGGTGGCACAGGCGTCTTGGGTGATGTTCAGTTTGCCATGGGGTGTTCATCCTGAGTGCTGGACGTTCCTGCTCTTCCTCTCCTCCCTGCCCCGCAGGCAGATCCCTCTCAGCCTCCTTTCCTGTCCCCATGCACCAGCTGGGAGCCTTTGCCCTGAGACTGGCTCCATCCCTTGCTCCCCAGCAGCCACAGCTCCTGATGAGAGCAGGGCTGAGTGGGGCTTGTTCCCACCCGTGGGGATCTGCTGGGCTCCTGGCAAACCACCCGCACAGGGCCTTGTTTGGGGTGTGTTTGGGGAGATGTGCTCTGTGCTGGCCAGCCCACTCAGCTCTCTGGAGGTGGGAGGGCTTTGGCTGCTGCACTCCTGCCCTTGCTGATGAGGACTTTGGAGAACAGGGCTCCCGTTTGGAGGCAGCAGCTTGTTCCCAGCAGTGGATGGGCTCACAGGGCCCACACACACCCTGGGTGGCAAGATTTTGGCCCTGCTCCTCCTGCTACTGCTGCAGAGGCCTTGCTTTCCACTGCTCCTCCTCCTTGGAGGGTCCCAAACATCCCTAGAGCAATGGGGAACCTTTGGCAGCTCTGGGAACATGTTTGCCCTTCACTCAGCCCCAGCACCACCAGGGTGCCTTGTGTGGCCCCTTCCAGAGCCCAGGGACTCCTTGGGGCTGTGATCCACCACTGCCAGGGAGCCTGTGCCATCTTAGCTCTTGGCCTTGGCAACCCCACACACTCCTTTTGGAGACTCTCTGCCTCCATGTCCTGCCCTCAGGAGACCAGCCCCAGCCAAGGTATTTTTTTGTGCCCAATATCAGCTCCAACCAGAGAAAGGAGAGGAGGTAGAGCAGTGAAACACCCAGCTGCTCGCTCTGGGGTGGCTCTTGGGAAGGGTTTATCCAGGCTGGGCACTTGATTCTCTCATTGCACATGATCGTGACCTCGGTGTCCAGGAGCCACTGTAAAACAAGCCTGAGCTGTCCTGTCCATGCCATGTGCCCCTCTGATTCCTGAGCAAGCCACGCTTGTAGCCAGTGGTTAGGGGACATGGTAGACAGTGGTGGCAGCCCTGGCCCCAGTGCCGGGCTAGGAACAGGTGAGTACATCCCAACAGCTCCTACCACATCCCAACAGCGGCACCATCACACGGAGCTCTCCTGGGGAGAACATCCAGCACCAGGGGGGAGCAGGGATGTGTTTTGTCCAGATGGTTGGGGTCTGGTTGGTTCTTCATCAATGGAGAGGGGATGGGAGAGGAGCGAGGAGAAAGAAACCAGAGGCAAAGGCGCCGGGTAGGACGGTGACGGCGCTCTTTGCCTCCCCGCATGGTTTCACTCCAAGCTTGTCCGAGGATGCCCAGGAGGCTGCAGTAGCTGCACCTCAGCACTTCCACCCCACGCTTCCCCAGGGGCTCTGGGCTGGAGCGGAGTGGGGAGCTCAGCATCCTGCACCCCCTCCTGCCAGCTCTTTGCCTCGGCTGCTTCCTCGTTCCCGTGGTGCTGGAGGATACGGCCGTATCCTGGGCTGGCTGCACCGGCTCTGGGCAGATGTGCTTCTGTGGGAGGAAAGGGGGTGTGCGTTTGGAGAGGTTTGCTTCTAATAATGTGCACCCTTGGCAGAGCTGGGCTGGTGGCCAGAGCACAGGACTGGACTGGAGAGCGCCAGGTGCCACAGCCCCCAGCTGGTCACATTATCCCTCCCTGTCTCAGGTTCCCCAGATCTTGGAGGCACAAGTGGCTCAGCTGCCAACCTCACTGGGACCTCGTGGGTCTCAGAGGGTTGGCTGTGTGAGGACAGGGGCTCTGGTGATGTGATGGGGCACAACTCCTTGGGCTAGAACTCCACCAAGCTGCAGGCTCACCCTGTCTAAAATCCCAGCCCTCTCCCACCAGGCGCAGGGGTCAGGGGCACAATGAGGAAGGGTCACGGGATGGTGTCCACCACCAAAACTGTCCTTCTCCAGGGTGAGGATGGGACAGTGTGAGGAGATATGAGCTGGCTCTCATGGTGGAAAAGGCACTAGCTGATGCTCACAGCTTTTTCTCCTCTCTGGGTTTGACAGAGCCAGAAGGAGAAGAGCTGTGCTCTGCTGGGGGTCTTGCCCCACAGATGGCCCCAGCATCCCCCCGTTAAGCTCTCCATCCTCCCCTCCACCGTCTCAGTGTCCTATTAACCCACCTGTGCTTCCTTTGCAGCGGCAGGATCTCGTATAAGGATATGTACAAATTAGTACGGGTGATCTCGCCTCCTCTGGGCCTAGGAGAGAACTGCCCCTACAGGGTGGCGTGCAAGGTTTGCCTCCCAGTCCTCCGCCACAACCTGGCCACGGGACACACCATCCACCCCTCCTTCCCCCGCTCCACTGCCACCGCGCCTCCCCAGGGAACCCTGACGTTGCTTTCCTTCGAGTTTAAAGAGGTCCACTGCCTCCCAGAGCCAGCAGCTGTTCCCCTCCAGGGGAGGCATCAGTGGGGCTGGGGGGGGTGGGGCTCAGAGCCTCCTGGGGTGGGTTTTGACAAATTGTGCCCCCCAGCAAGCCCCCCGCCCCAGTTCCACCGGTGCAGAGAGCCCTGAGGGGCGCCAGGCCAAATGCCACTGTCCCTGCTCGACTCCTTAAAGCACCTCACGTGGGACAACGAGGTTTTTGGGAGGGTTTGCTCCTCAGGAGGGAAGGAGGAAGCAAAGGCTGGAGGATGTTGGGGACTTTGCTGTTGTTTTGGACAGTGAGGGCCGGGGGAGGACGAGGAGGCCAGGGTGACCCCTGTTCACGAGGGATGCTGTGCTGTACCCGACAGCCCTGTCCTCAAGTGTGGCACTTTGGAGTACAAACAATCACATCTCTGAGGAGCAGGACTCTTGCTAGTCTTGCACAAAGCTTGCTGGATCTGCCTGGGATATGGTGACACCAGGGCACACCTCTGGAGCTTGGCAGCTCCTCTCCCTTGAGCTCAGTTCCTGGCTCCTGGCCATGAGTCCAGGGCAGCGATTTGGCCTCCTCGTGTCTCTCTGACTTGAAGGGGTTTTTTAAAAATTTTATTTTGGGGTGACAGTTGAGCAAAATCCCTCTCCTGCCGCATTCTCTGAAGTGCCATGACACCTTTGTCTGTGCCTATGGCACGAAAGGATGAATCACAGAGCCTGCTCTCCCTTCTGCATCCCTCACGGCTTCTGAGGTGCACGAGGGAACTCAGACAACTCCAGCCCTTGCTCTTGCCTCTGCAGGAGGCAAGGAGGGTTCCTTGCTGCAGCGTGGTGTAGTCACCACATCCTTCTGGAAACACCAGAAAGGCTTTCCTTACAGATGCCACCCCTGGAACAGCTCTGTCACCCTCCACAGCTGGACGGGGGGACGGTTTTGCCAGAGGCAAAGCAGCACAAAGAACACAAGGCCCGGATGATTGGTCACCTTGTTTAGGAAGATGGATTTAGGAGCAGGAGATTTCTTGCAAGAATCTCAGATGGGGTCGTCTGTTCCAGGAAGGGCTTCTTGGAGTCTTTCCAGTCTTCTCTGCTGCTGCATCCCTGGCAGAAGATGGCAGCTTGGCTGAGGACACTTACTCAGGTCCCTGAAGGCAGAAGACACCTCCGGGAGGAGTGCTGAGCCCTTCTCAGCTGGGCTCCATGTCACATGCTGCTCTCCTAATCTGGATCACCTGGGGCTCAGAGGGGTACCTGTAATGCTTCCTTGGAAGAGGGAGTCTCAGAGCAATAGGATTTCTGCTGACTGTGGATGGGCAGAGCAGTGAAGATGGATAAACTCAAGGAGAAGCAGAAGCAAAGAGTACTGAGAACAGCTTCTGTTGTCATGCCATCCCCATCTCTACCTTGTGTTGCCTCAGTCTCCTCCTCCCTGTGCAGGAGATGTTTCAAGAACACAAGATTTTTCAGGAGTTCCTATTGCCCTGGAAGAATTCCCAAAAGATGAAAAAAAAAAAAAAATCCTTGTGGTTGTTGCATCTTGCCAGATCCCAAAATGCCAAGTCAGCTTGCACACGTTTCAGTTCAGTGAGCCTGCCCTGCCTGCCAGGTGAATGCTCCACAGATAATATCCCTGTGGACTTCACCTCTTCTGAATCTACTCTCACAGCACTCCTGCTGCTCCCTTCCTAACAGCCTGTGTGGCACAGTATTTATCTCCTAACCACAGGAGGACAGATGTCCTGTGTCCCACATTTCCTCCTCTGCCACTCCCAGGCTTCTCTCAGGGCTGAGCCATTAATTCCTGGTGGTTTTACAGGGTATAATTCCTGGTGGCCACCTTGTACTGTAGCTGTGGGTCACATCTCTGTCCAGACAAGGATAGATAGGTCAGATCCCCCATCCTGGGTGTGCCCATGCTTGGACCAGCTCTTGGGAGTCATCCTGATGCCTCAGGTTTTAGCTTTTATATTTTTCACATTCTGTGCTGCTTTAGTGTGTGGCTCTGGGCTTCATATGAGGGGATGGTGAGCTCTCTTCACAGAGCAGAGAGACAAACCAATTCCTTCTCCAGCTGGGGACCAAGGACAAATGATCCATATCTCAGGCCCAAGAGCATAAACAACATGGGCTGAAGAGGAAAACAAGCAGGATGGGACTGCATGGGCTAAAGCTGGAATTGGACAATTAGCTCCAATGTGCAAATGGAGCAGAACTTATGGAAGTGAGAGACCCCGTGAGCAGTCGTGCATTTTGTGACCATTTTGGTTCATCTTGGGTGCAGCCCTAGCTGGGCTCTTGTGCTGCCCATGGTGGATCCATTGAGGCCTTTAGTAAATCCCTACTTTATTTTTTAGCTCCACCTAGTCTCTGGTCTAGGTCAGCCTTCACAAGGCATCAATCCTGCTCGGATGGATGTCATTCCGTGTGCCTGCCTGTGCTTCACTCCGTGGGGAAATGGTGTCTGGGCACAGCTGTGCTGCTCAGAAAGCTCCAAGATCTCTGCTCTGAGGAGCAGCAAAGTGTGCAGTTCTCATGTGATCCCTCTTGGTCACTGAGGCAAAGTCTTCCTTTCATGGACTCCATTCTTCCTTCGTTGTGAGGAGGATCTCAGTCTGAAGGGCAGTGCCTGTTTTGTGCTGGGTTCCCCAATATTCCCCCTGCCAGGAAGGATGGCTGGAAGATCACTGTCTTGCTTCCTTTTTTGCACTGAATTCATGCATGAAAATTTTAGTCATCTCACCCTGACCTGGTGCTCATCCAGCCCTGCCAAGGTGCTGCTTGCAGACTCCTGGATATTTCCTCTTGGTCATCCTGCTCATCATTCTCCAGAGTCTTATCAACCATATTTGGGTGTGACTGGCCCAGCCCCTTCTGTGCCTGCACCCCAAACAGATCCTGTCACCATTTCTGTTCACATCTGAAATGTCAGGACTTATCTTAGTAGGAGCCTTTTTGACCAGGGGGCTGCTTCCAAACCCTGAGAAGAGGAGACCTCATCTCCCCTTTCCACACTGCTCTCAGCACATCCTAGGGAAGAAGCCAAGATCCCGTGCGGATGCTTAATTTTTTGGCAGTGCCCTCTCTCCCAGGGCACCCCAGCTGAGATGGGCTCGTGTCCAGCAGTGAGGGTCAATGCCTTTGGTGTCACGAGGTTGCCCCAGCCCAGTGACCATCCTGAACCTTGCAGTACAGGCTGGGGGCCTGGCACGAGGGGAAGAAGAGGTGACCAAGCCCAGGATCCCTGGGAGATGTGGACGTGCAGAGAGAGGGAGGCACAGCCCAGCTACCCCAGCCTGGCAGAGGGCAGCCTCGGCTGGCCCGATTTTGGTGGCATTCCTTGCTCAGCAATCCCAGGCAGCTCGTTATGGAGCAGAGGAGTGCAAGGTGGGGAGGGGGGGGTCCTGCCCTAACTGCTCCCGTGGGAAACCCAAACAAACCCCAATGTTGGAAGGCCCAAACAGCTGCCTCTGCTGAGACTCTTTAAACTCCAACCTGGTGGAACTTGCAGCCGCATGTGGGAGAGAGCCAGGGCGGGAGCATGGCATGCCCAACTTTTCCTCCCGGTTTTTTTTTTCCAGCCGATTCAGCATGCCTTTTGCACTGGTGCATGGTGGGAAAGTGGTCCATCCGCAGAGCCAGACGGAAGCAACTGGGCATCTTCCTTTGACAAGTGACCCTGGCCCACTGCCTTCTATGCAAGATGCTGCCTCCCAATTGCATAGACCCCACCAGCTGGGGATACACAGCCTTTGGCTATGGGTTAGGTGGCCATGCCAAGCACTGCCAGGCACCCCCCCCGGGAGGGAAGATGCTCCGGAGGCCACAGAGCACCGTGGTGCAAAGCACCCTTATCTCAAATAACCCATGGCTCGAGTGCCGTGTATCTGATTTATACCACTCGCACACAGCCCTGGAACCTGTGGGACGAGGTGGGGGCTGCTGGAGGGCTTTAGGAGAGGGGTTCAGAGCAGAGGAGTCGTCCCAGGCTGGTAGCGAGACAGGCGCTTGAGGCCAGCAGCAGAGAGGAGAGGGGTGAGTCGCTTTCTGCCAGCATTCCTGGGTCTGTGTGAGCAGTGCTATAAATCCATATCAGGACAGTCTCTCATGTATGATTTGCCTTGATTAACGGGTTTCCTGTTCTTTTCCTGTTTGTCCGTTTGTTTTTTTTTTGTTTGTTTTTGTTTTATTTTTTTCTCTCCTGTTTATTCCTGTACTATTTTTCGTTTGTACGTTTTTTTCCGCTCTCTGGGAATGCCTCCTCTCTCTGCATCTCCCTCCCTCCCCTTCCCCCTCCATGAGCAGTGGCCGAATCCATTACACTGAGATGTATGAAATGCTGACTCTTATGTCACCACCGCTAGGCCTCGGCAAGAGATGTCCTTCCAAAGTGGCCTATAAGGTAGATCAACCCTTCCTTCTCTGGGGGTTAGAGCCCAGCAGGAGCCGGGGCACCTGCGGGAGGCGGGGAGCCGGGGAAGCTGGGGAGTTGTTGGGGTGTCCAACATGTGTTTGGCTCACTCCTGGGGAGCCCGGTGTGCCCACAAGAGCCCTGGCCACGCTGGCTGCTCTCCACTGCCCACGCACGTGATGCTGCCGTGCTCGCTCGCAGCTCCGAGGGGAGAAGGAGAGGCAGGATCAGCAGTGGTGTGGAAGTGGGAGGGCTGCAGGAGGTCAGGTCAGGTGAAGTGAGGTGAGGAACAGCCCTGTAGCACAGTTAGGAGAGTGAGATGTCCTCAGGAGTTCATGCCCAGGGGCTTGGAACCATCCTCATCCCAGCCAATGAAGAAGCCCATGGAGATGGGAAGCAGGTGGGCAGTGGGGACAAATCCCAAATCCCACAGGAGCAGGCCTGCTGTGCCTGAGGAGCCAGGACCATCAGCGTGGGCTATCGCAGGGATGGCTTGTGCAAGGCAAAGCCAGGGGCCTTCCAAAGGCAGCTCTGAGCTGTCCCACCCGGAGTGGTGGCTGTCAGTCAGGTCCCAGCTGTGTAGGCATGGATCAGGAGCATGGGAAGCTGTGGAGGATGTGCTGTGGGAGCTGTGTGGCTTTCTGAGGGCAGCAGCTGCCAGGACAAGACCCAGAGCTACAGGAGGATCTGTTGTTGAGGAGGAAATTAGGGTTTTTCTTGGCCTTTTAGCAGGGCTAGCACAAAGGGATTCCTGCACACTTCCAAACACACTTCCACCCTCTCCGGCTCTCACGTGTTTGTTCACACGAGCATACATCCACCATCACACTTTTCCAGGGGGAAAAAGGGAGGCTTGAAAGCAGGAAAGGGACATGAAAAGCCGGGTGGAAAGGAATGGGCAGGGAAGGGCTGACCCAAGGTATTCACAAAGCAAAATATACTCTCTGGAAAGTGGATCTGGTCACTTCGGTTTGCACCCCGCCTTGCCAGGGTGGGGAAGGAGCATGGCGTGTCTAACCTGCCTTGATTGCCCTTTTCTCTTTCCTTCTGCACTTTTCCCACCCTCCCCTTCCCTTCCTTTCCCTTCCCCACCCATGGATAATTTGGACCCCCTGCATGTGCTGGCAAACTTCATCTCTGAAAGACGCAAAAAGGGAGTGCCAGGATGTAGCATGCTAGAGGAATCCAGCTGATCTGAAGTCCCTGAAGGTTAGGGACCCTCCTCTCCCCTGCCCCAGCTGGGAAGGGTTGAGAGCTGGAAAGCCAAACCACCCGGGAACGGAAACCTGAGCCCATCTCCCCTTCCTGCAAATCCCACATGCCTGCATCCCTGATGGATCAGGTGTGTCTTCCCAAAAGTGCCAGGGGGTGCTGCGGCAGCCCCGGTGCCGTGGGGAGGGGGGCTCAGGGGCCATTCCTGGGGTGCAGGAGGAGCCCTGGAAGGCAGTGAGCCGGTGTCCTGGGGTGGAAGGAGCCGGGGAGGTGGGGGGCCGGTGGGGTGATCCTTGCCCTTCTTTTTTGGCTGTGCTGTTTTGACACTCCTTGTTGCTTTTTATTTTCTTTTATTTATTTCTTTTTTTAATTTTGATTATTTTTTTTCCTCCCCCTTTTGTTTAATGTTTAATTTCTTTTCCTCCAGCCTGGTCGATGTGTTTTTCGATATTGTTTTCCGTCCGCTGTTTTCTTCTCTCTCTTGCGCAGAGACTGGTGCTGATGAACATGCCCGTGGCCGAGGACATGACAGTCCACTTCACCTCCACCCTCATGGCCCTGATCCGCACGGCCTTGGACATCAAAATTGCCAAAGGTAAAGGCTGTGGCAAAGAGGGGCACTCTGCAGAGTGCCCATCATCCTTTTGTAGAATCCCAGCACGGGTTTGTGTTGGAAAGAGCCTCAAAGATCATCCTGTTCCACCCCCTGCCATGGGCAGGGACACCTTCCACCACCCATCCAGCCTGGCCTTGAACACTTCCAGGGTAGGGGCATCCACAGCTTCTCTGGGCAATCTGTTCCAGGGCCTCACCACCTTCTGAACTTCTTCCTAATATCCAAGCTCAATCTACCCTCACTCAGCTAAAAATTCTTCTTCCTTGTCTTATCACCTCAGAAAAAGGCCCTTTCTCTTTGGCCGGGCTGAGGACCTCACAGCTAATCTGGGGTCCAGAGCCTCGATGCACACAGATGGGAGCAAGTACATTGAACAGGCAAATTTCTGCCACTTTCTGTTAAAAAAAAAAAATCTATCTCTTTAGGGAAGAGGTAGAGAATTCTTCATCAGAAGCTGT
The DNA here is from genome assembly GCF_031753505.1 of Anomalospiza imberbis. Taxonomy (NCBI): domain Eukaryota; kingdom Metazoa; phylum Chordata; class Aves; order Passeriformes; family Viduidae; genus Anomalospiza; species Anomalospiza imberbis. The sequence continues at coordinate 3,134,910 of NC_089689.1, read as the reverse complement.
TTCCAGAGAAAAGAAACAGCTTGATGTCCACTGTGTAATGGAGGAGAGAGAGAATTCCCCTTCCTCCCCATGTAAGAAGCCAAACCAAGGATGGAAAATACGTGCTTGGCTTCCTTAGGCTGTGGGGAAAAGAAACCTTTGTCTCTCAGGGAAGATAAAATGTTCAGAGCAGGAAAACCTCCTTTGTTGTTGTTGCTGGAAAGGCTGTGATTCATCAGATCAAAAACTTCCTGCAGAAACATGGCATTTTCAATAAAACCTCCTCTAGGAACAGCTCAGCTACTGGGAGAAAACCCAACCCCGGGTAAGATGTCATCCAAAGCCCAGTGCTCAGACAACAAGGATGGGTTCAAACTCCTCCAGACAAAGCAGAGATTTGAACCTGGGTGTTCTACAGCTCACCCAAATTGCCCCTCTGCTTGGGTGGCTCTGTTAGGGCACGTTGACAGCTTCTGATGGTCCTGGGCCTTCCTAAGCTCAGCAAAGCCCTGGCCAGAGAACTCTGCTCTCCGTGCACAGCCTCGCCGAGCATTTCAGGATTTACCGAGCGGAGCTGCTCTTCCACTGGCACATGATCTGCTCACCAGCAAAAAGAAAGTGGGGCAGCAGCAGGTGTGTGTGGGCTGGAGTAGGATTGGAGCTGCAGAGACGGACCCAAGGCAAGCTCGAAGGTGGCAGCTTTGAGTGGGAGGGCAGAGGATGGGGAGATGGAGGCACATATGGAAGGGATGGTAGGAGAGTTTCCCTGTGGGAGCAGGAGACCAGGCTCGCTGAGGGCAGATAGCCCTCCCAGCCCAGAGAGATGGATGCTGAGGTGGAACCTCACTTCAGGATGGGAAAGGGGGGTTGGTTGGACCCTGGTGCCAAGGTTTGATGTGTGTGGGCCATTTTTGCTCCCTGCTGTTGAAGGTGGTGCAGATTGGCAGCAGTTGGACTCTGAGCTTCAAAAGGAGATTCTGACCATTTGGCCTCACCTGTCCCAGAAGATGCTTGACCTGTTGGTACCCATGCCAAAAAGTGAGTCTCTGGGGGGGGCTTTCATTGCTTTCAAACTCCCCTCATCCCCACAGCAACTTATTCCCAAAGGAAGGTGGGGACTGGCCAGACCCATCCCCAGCTTGGGGAGAAGTGGGCGAAGGGTTTGTTCTGCCTTGTTCTGCTTGCCTGCTTGGGAAGTCTCTGGAAAACCACCCAGTTTGCAGGGATCTACTCCTGCCAAAGCCACAGGCTCCTGTGAATCCTCTCTGGAGCATAGGCTGAGCACACCTGATGATATGATGAGAACGTGTGCCTTGGTGGCTTAGGATGATGATGATTTCAAGCCATCTTCATCTATTTTATCTCCATAGGGAGTGTCTGGGTGCTCAGCACGCTCTCTTTTGGAGCGGTGAGAAGAGTTTGAGGGTCACCAGGGTATCCCAGAGCAGGGCTCTTCCCAAGATCCATGTCGGTACCTTCTCTTACAACACAAGTGACCCCATTTTGTTCCCTCTCATGCTCCCAGCCTCTGACCTGACTGTTGGGAAAATATATGCAGCCATGATGATCATGGATTACTACAAGCAGAGCAAGGCGAAGAAGCAGCGGCAGCAGCTGGAGGAGCAGGTGAGGCTCAGCCAGGGCAGGATAGGGACATTCAGATCACCCTCTCTGCTTCCCACCACCTCCCAGCCCAGACGTGCAGCCAGCTGGGATGAAAACAACAGCACAGGTCAGGGTTTGGGGACTACAAGGCATGTCTGCGATCAGCCTCAGTCCCTGACAGGGAACACGAGCACGGTGTCCTCCTTCCAGTGGTGGGAGCTTGGCTTGGGAAGCACTGGATGTTCATCCACATTTCCTACCGGCTCAATTTCTTCCTTTCCCCAATGCAGAAAAATGCCCCGATGTTCCAGCGCATGGAGCCGTCCTCTCTGCCGCAGGAAATCATCTCCAACGCCAAGGCTCTGCCGTACCTCCAGCAGGACACCCTCTCGGGCCTGTGAGTGCTGCCTGTCACTTTTCTGTTCCTGCAGCCTTTCTTTCCTTCTTGGAGCTGGCACTGGGCTGCAGAAAGGGTTAAATTGCTGCTGGGAGCAGGGAGAAATCTCCTGGCACAACGCTTTTGCAGGATTCCAGGTACCTGGTGTGTGTCAGCATCGCCAGCAGCAGCTGAGGTGGGAAAAGGGGATGGCCACGGGTCTGTGGATGCTCTTCCTGCAGGATCATCCTGGTACTCTTCATCCAGGGTGAAGCTGGACCCCAGGAGCTGTTGAGCAGTGCACTGGGGAATTCCAGCACCCTGGCTGGTGGGAATGATGTGTTGAGGGTTTCTGTCACTGCTCTTGGGATGTCCCACTGCTGCTGCAGGACTCGAGGCACTGGTGTCCTCTCCTGCCCACTTCAGCTCTCCAGGGAACTTGATGTTTGTCTCAAACAAGGGGTCTAAGCAGCCTGGGGGGGCAGGCACGGGGCTCTCCAGCTCTGAGCTGCAGGAGAGCTGATCCCGGGGTCATGGCCTCCCTGAAGCTGGTCTGTGTTTGCAGGAGCAGCCGAGGCGGGTTCCCCTCGCTGAGCCCGCTCTCGCCACAGGAGATCTTCCAGCTGGCATGCATGGATCCGGCCCAGGAGCAGTTCCAGGAGCACCAGTCTCTGGTAAAGTCATGCACTGCTCCTCTGCAGCCCCAGCATGGATGCTGGTGGGCACGGGGAGGTGTGGGGAGTGAGCACAGCACAGGGATGGCAGCTGCTGGGTCATGCACAGATCCAAAATGGGACAAATACCCCTGGATGTCCTGTCCCTTGCCTCTGGCACTGGGGACACAGCCATCCCTGGACCTGCCCTGATCTGTGGGGCCAGGCAGCCCAAGTGCTTTTGGGGCGAGAGCCGTGACCAATGTGCTGCAGTAAAATATCCTTCTCTCCACAGGCTATTTTTTCCACTGAGCACTCATGTCAGTGGGTTACCCCGTGCTGAGTGATGGTATCTGATGTTTTCGGATTCGTGTCCATTTTGTTGTCAGTGGTGGCGTCCCCAGTCCCCAGCCAAGCTGTCAAACTGTCTCCAGCAGGAGCAGCCCTCTCTGGCCTCCTGTCTGTCTGTGTGTGTATATATATATATCACATATCTATATATATCACACATCTATATATATCACACGTCTCTATATATCTCCATGTCTGCGTTCCTGCACCACCCGACGCAGTGTGGCACCACCGTGTGTCCCCAGCCCAGTCCGTGTCCCCAGGGTCTGTAGCTCTGTGTCACCTGTGTATGACACAGGCAGGCATCCCCTGCCTCAGCCACCCCAGCCACGTGGGGAGGTGGCAGATCAGACTCCCCCTGCCCCCATAAAGTCACTTTCTAGTGACCTCCAGGGTCGCTCTGTGCCCATCTCCTCGACACCGTGAGTGAACATAAGCATCCACAGAGTCCCCTAAAAACTGGGAATTAACCAAAGCATTTAAGTGCTATGGGCAGTGTGTGCTCTTTTAACAGGGATGTGGCCAGGAAGCTTTGATGTTTTTGAAAATCCTATTCCTATCCATTTGTCCCCTCCTGGCCAAAGAAGGAGTTAAACCCTGAGCAGTCAGGGTGCCCCCAGACCCAGGCAGGGTTTCCACTGTCACTGTAGAAGTGCAAGGGCAGCTGGCCATCAGGCAAGCCTGAAGCACCCCATCAGGGCTCACCTGGGGACTGTGAACTGGAGGGTATTTTTCGGTGGCAATGTGATGAATTCTAATGGCTTAGACTCTGTTTTTCATAGAATCATCAAATAGTTTGGGTTGGAAGGGACCTTTTAAAACTCATCTATTTCCAATCCTCTTGCCATGGGCAGGGACATGTTCAACCAGACCAGGCTGCTCAGAGCCCCATCCAACCTGGCCTTGAACACTTCCAGGGAAGGAGAATCCACCACCTCTCTGGGCAACCTATGCTAGTGTTTTACCACCTGGTTTTGGCCAACTTAAATTCTGCCCCTGGCTGAGCAAGCAGGGCTGTCCCCTGCCAAGAGGCCCAAAGCAGCGTGCTGCCCTGCTCCAAGCCCATCCCAAGAGCTTGGCTGTGTGTTTATTTCCAGGAGCCAGAGGTTAGGGAGTTTCAAAGAGTGCAGCCCTCTAACCGTGGCAGCTACCTTCCCGTGGATACTCAGGACCACGCTGTCTCTGGGAGGGCCTCCTCCATGCCTCGTCTCACTGTGGATCCCCAGGTAAAACCAAGCAGAGCCCCCACAGGTGCCGGGTCTGATCAAAGCCAGCCAGATGACGCTGGGGCTTCTCTCTGTGCTGAGCCCCGTGGCATCCCCAGCACCCTGATACCAGAGCTTCTCCCTTTCTTTGGGTGCTGCACGAGTAGGAGCTGCTGTTGCCCTACAAGGGGGATGCTGGCAGCAGAGAGCAGCCTGGGGTATCCATCTCCTGGCTCGTGGGGGAGGTCCAGGACCACGCCGGGAGGCGGCATGTTCTCCCCACGGTGGGACACCCCCTCCTTTCCTGCAGCCCTGGGCACTGGCTGAGGTTTGAGGAGCCCCAGCCCAGCTGTCAGATGATCACAGGTGATGAAACGCCTTCTCCGTCCTTTCCCATCGTCCCAACACGTGCACTTCTCTGTCTGTCCAGGGGAACCCAGGCCACATCTCACCTCCTCATCTGTCTGCCTGGTTTCTCTTTGTTCTGTCCTGTGCTCAGCCTCCCCCAAGATGCAGATGTTTTTTGGGGGTTGGTGTTGCTGTGAAATCTCTGGGTCTGCTTGCTCACCTCGGGGCAGGCACCAAGTCTTGGTGTGGCGCTCTGTGAGGGTGTGAAGACAAAGGGAGGCTTTGTCTCACGGGCTTTCTTGGTCATTCAGCAACAAAGAAGGGGATGGGAGCAGGAAAGGTGAGAGGAGCTGGAGAACAGCCTGAGGCTGCAGTGGCAAAGAGCTGCTAGAACTAAGCAAGGGAAGTATGGAAGGAGGTGATGTTTTCTCCATAACATGTGAAAACACAGGGTGTAGAGGGGAGAAGGTAGGAAGGAGAAGCATGGGAGGGAGAAAGAAAAGGAAAGGGAAGAATAAACAACAGCATGAGTCAGGAGATAGGGAATAAGTGCAGGGGAAAGGGTTGGGGATGTGGAATAAAGGAAGAGTAGGGAAAAAAGGTGGCAGCTGGAAAAATGAACACAGAGCAAGGGGCACTGGGGGACCCCTCTGCCAACAATCTTTTCAAGGACTGCTCCTCTTGAGGCTGCTTTCCTAGTGAATCCTAGTGAATCCAGCAGCCTAGGGATGCTGGCGAGGCAGCCTGGGGGGCAATGCTGTGGTGTCCTCCATGTCCCCACACACAGCAGGAGGTGTTGCTGCTCTCCCCCCAGCCCTGGGCTTGGCTTTGCCTGTGCAGCACAGCTCCAGCCGGCTGGGGAAGGGGAGCCCACGAGCTCCAAAGCTATACCCCGCTTTCCTCCCACCCCTGATTTGTGCAGAGATTATCTGGGGGGGCTGTTCTCAGGCTGGCTGCCCCCACCCCGAATTTCCCCATCCCACAGCATGGCCATCCCCGTGGTGGGGGTGAACCGGTCATTCCTGACCGCCAGCCCTGCCTGGCGCTAATGCTGTCCCCGGCTGGCCGGGGTTGCTTGCAGGTGGTGACGGACACCAGCTCCATGCGGAGATCGTTCTCCACCATCCGGGACAAGCGGCCCAACAGCTCCTGGCTGGACGAGTTCTCCATGGAGCGCAGCAGTGACAACACCTACAAGTCCCGCCGGCGCAGCTACCACTCCTCGCTCCAGCTGTCCGCCCGGCGCCTCAATGCTGACGCGGGTGAGCCAGGAAAACCCCAAAAAAACCCTCCAGCTGAGCTGCTGCAGAGGGGGTGGTGGTGGGGACTGACGTGGGTGTCCTGCAGGCCACCGGTCCGAGGGGCACCGCTCGGGCAGGGAGCGGGGCCGATCCAAAGAGCGCAAGCACCTGCTGTCCCCTGACATCTCCCGCTGCAACTCCGAGGAGAGGAGTCCCCAGGCACAGGAGGAGTCGCCGGAGAGGCGGCGCGAGTCCCGGTCACCCAGCGAGGGCAGGTCGCAGACACCCAGCAGGCAGGTGGGTGGTGGAGATCCCTTCCTAAGCACAAAGGGAAGCACAGAAAAAGCTCCTTGGCAAAACCGGGAAGATCTGAACCATCTCATCTCCTGGTGGTGGCATCTCTGTGTCTGCTGTGAGCTGAGCAGGTTGGGGCTGCTCAGGCACCCTGCAGAGTATTTGGGGACAGGGGTGGATCTCATGCTGATCCTCCTGCTGCTATGGCATCCGCTCCCTGCCAAGGTGAAGGTGTCCCAGCCTGGAGGGGCCAGTGCTTGAGTGAACTTGAAGCCAGCCATGGAGATGCCACCCATGGAGAGCAGCAGATGGCGAGCCATCAGCTCTTCCTAGGGCGGGTTTGGGAGTGCTTTTTGCTTTTGACCACCAAAAGCATGGAATCAGAGTATCCTGAGTTGGAACAGAGCACAAGGGTCATCAAGTCCAACTCAGAATCCCACCATGTGCCCGAGAGCATTGTCTGAATGCGTCTTGAGCTCTGTCAGTCTTGGTGCTGTGACCACTTCCTTGGGGAGCCTTTTCCACTGCCTGACCACCCTCTGGGTGAAGCACTTTTTCCAAATATCCAACTTAAACCTCCCCTGGCACAGCTTCATGCTGTTCCCTTGGGTCCTGTCACTGGTCACCAGGGAGATCAGTGCCTGCCCGTGTGCTTCTCTTTGTGAGGAAGCCGCAGACCACGATGAGCTCACGGGGCAGGGATGGGGCAGAGTCGCCCTTTCAAGACAGAGGCGAAGTCCAGGGGAGCCCAGGGTGGGGGGAGAGGGGGTGTGGTGTGGTGTTCTGTGGGGTGCTGTACTGTGCTGTGGGGTGCTGTGCTGTGGGGTGCTGTGCTGAGCTGTGCTGTGGTGTGCTGTTCTGTGCTGTGCTGAGCTGTGCTGTGGTGGGCTGTGGGGTGCTGTGCAGTGTTGTCCTGTGGGTTGCTGTGGGGTGCTGTGCTGTGGTGTTCTGTGGGGTGGTGTGCTGTTCTGTGCTGTGCTGAGCTGTACTGTGCTATGCTGTGGGGTGCTGTGTTGTGCTGTGGTGTTCTGTTCTGTGCTGTGCTGTTCGGTGCTGTGCTGAGCTGTGCTGTGCTGTGCTGTGCTGACCTGTGCTGAGCTGTGCTGTGCTGAGCTGAGCTGAGCTGAGCTGTGCTATGCTGTGGGGTGCTGTGTTGTGCTGTGGTGTTCTGTTCTGTGCTGTGCTGTTCTGTGCTGTGCTGTTCTGTGCTGTGCTGAGCTGTTCTGTGCTGTGCTGACCTGTGCTGAGCTGTGCTGTGCTGAGCTGAGCTGAGCTGAGCTGAGCTGTGCTATGCTGTGGGGTGCTGTGTTGTGCTGTGGTGTTCTGTTCTGTGCTGTGCTGTTCTGTGCTGTGCTGTTCTGTGCTGTGCTGAGCTGAGCTGAGCTGAGCTGACCTGTGCTGTTCTGTGCTGTGCTGAGCTGAGCTGTGCTGAGCTGAGCTGAGCTGTGCTGTGCTATGCTGTGGGGTGCTGTGTTGTGCTGTGGTGTTCTGTTCTGTGCTGTGCTGTTCTGTTCTGTGCTGTGCTGTGCTGAGCTGAGCTGAGCTGAGCTGAGCTGTGCTGTGCTATGCTGTGGGGTGCTGTGTTGTGCTGTGGTGTTCTGTTCTGTGCTGTGCTGTTCTGTTCTGTGCTGTGCTGTGCTGAGCTGAGCTGAGCTGAGCTGAGCTGTGCTGTGCTATGCTGTGGGGTGGTGCTGCCTGCATTCCCCAGCGTGTCCCGGTGCCTTGCAGGGCATGGGCTCCCTGAGCGAAAGCTCCATCCCCTCCATCTCGGACACCAGCACGCCCCGGCGAGGTCGCCGCCAGCTGCCGCCGGTGCCCCCCAAGCCGCGTCCCCTCCTGTCCTACGCCTCCATGCTGCGACACGCCGGGGACACCTCTCCTCCGGCCGACGAGAGCGAGGGCGGCTCGCCGCTGCTCTCCTCCAGCCTGGATCCCAACACGGCCGGCCCGGCCGAGCCTTCCAGCTCGCCGGCGGGGAAGCAGAGCCGGCAGTCCACGCCGCAGCGCTACATCTCGGAGCCCTACCTGGCGCTGCACGACGACTCGCACGCCTCAGACTGCGGTGAGGAGGAGACGCTCACCTTCGAGGCGGCCGTGGCCACCAGCCTCGGCCGCTCCAACACCATCGGCTCGGCGCCGCCGCTGCGGCACAGCTGGCAGATGCCCAACGGGCACTACCGGCGGCGGCGGCGAGGGGCGGCGCAGGGCGTCATGTGCGGGGCCAGCATCGACGTGCTCAGCGACACCGAGGAAGATGACAAGTGCTAGAAGCTGCCCCCCTCACCCCGCCTCAAACCCGCCACCCGACCCCGCCTCGGCTGCCCCGTCCCGCCCTGCCCTTCTCCAATGCATGCTCTTCGCCACGCCTGGGAATGAAACTAAAAACCAAAACCAAACGCGGAGGTTGGGGGGGGGGGGGGGGAACAAAACAAAACGAAATGGAAAACCCAAACAAACAAACAAACAAACAAAAAGCCCACCCCAAACCGACCGGAACGGAAGGGGAAGAAAAAATGAGAGAGAAAAAAAAAAAAAAAAAAAAAACCAACAAAGAAAAGAAACGGAAAAAAAAGAGAAGTCTTTGTGCAAAAAAAAAAAAAAAAAAAAAAAAAAAAAATTAAAATCTGTGGACTTTCATTTATTACTATCACTTTTTTTTTCTGCACAGAGAAGCATTTGATGGGTGGCAGAGCGGCCCGGCCGGGTTGGTGTGCTGGGGGACAAGGGAGAGCCCCCCCCCGGCCGCAGCCCTGCTCCCTGCCCCAAGAGGGATCCCCGGGAAAGCTCATCCCGAGGGCTTTCTGCTCCCCATGGCCAGAGAGTCCCAGCAAAGGGATGCAAGGGACCCCCTTTGCTCTGTTGCTTGGGCTTGTGCTGCTGTGGCTTGGAACTTCCCTCCCCGAGGGTCTCATCCTGCCTGGAAAGGGGCAGGATGCGACGTGGGGTGCAGGGGATGAGGGGTTGGGATGCACCCATACAGACCAGAGCAGCTGTGGCTGCCAGAGGGGGCAAAACTGGTTTGTACTGGGGGTGGGGGGCTCAGTGCTGCCGAATGTACCCTGTGTCCCGCCGACATATATTTATTTATATACGGAGAACTCTAGGTGTGCCTGTGTGTGTATATACGGGGTGTGTGTGTGTATATATATTTATATGCTGTATATATAAAGATATACACATACATAGATTTGTTTTAATCACCTGAAAATGCTGGGGAGCCCCTTGGGGCTCCTGCTTGCCTGCACCCTGCTTTGGTGGGGGCAGGACCGAGCCTCCCCGGGGGGCTGCTGTACAGAGCACTGGGAATGTCACCTTGCTCCCTCTGCCAGGTGTTTCCAGCGGTGGGAATTGCATTTTCTCTGTTAGAGATGGCTGTGGCAAGGGCTCCTTGGGCAGCTCAGTGCCTGCAGGAGTGGGATGCCCAAGGGATGAGGACAGAGCTGTCCCCAGGAACACAGCTTGCTTGGCACCAGCAGTGCCAAGGGGGTGATGGCAGACCTCTCTCTCAGAGGCCTCTTTGCTTGTTTTCCCAGGAAAAGAAGATATCCGTGTCTGCAGGGGAGTGAAGATGTTGTGAGTGCATGATGTACCTTAAGATCTGTCTTCCGGGCAGAAGCATCCGGCTTTGGCACCAGCCCTGCCTCAGTTTCCCCTGCAGCCATGGCCTGTGCCCTCTCCGGGGACCTGGCACCCCTTTGGAGAAGGGCTGCCATGGGGGGCTGGCTGTGCAAACCCCATGGCCCCGGTGTGGGAGCAGGTGGGTGTCCAAGAGCTGGGGAAGGAGCTTTGTCCTGAGCAGGGTGGCTCAGCCCTCCTGCAAACATTGAAAATGCAGCACAGGGCCACCTTCCAGCGCCAGTCATTAATTAATCTGCTAATTATGTGCTGTCAGCTCTCAGCGATCCATGCTGTGGGTGCAGTGCTGTGCCTGCCAGCCCGGGGAGGTGCTGCTGGTGGCCCGTGCTGATGGGGGGCTCGCCCTGGTGACTAGCGCTGTGTTTCTGCTATGAGTTGTGTCTGTCGTCAGCCCGAGCGTGGTCCTGGGGAGCTGGAGGGTGCTCCAGCCTCCTGTGCCTCCCTGTGCCTTTGGAGCCTCAGAGAAGGGCTTGTTCTCTGGGCTGGGGCATGCTCGGTGCGTTTGGGCCAGCCATGGTGGCCGTGAGTGGAGATGGGATGTGGGGATGGGCAGGTAAGGGCAGCACAGCCCTCACCGTGCCCTTCCTCCTGCCCCCGGGTTTGCTTTGCTGCAGGTTGTTGTGGTCTGGGTCTCTGGGGCTGTTGTCCAGCTGAGCAGCAGCCCTGGCCAGGCTTTGCTTTGGTCCTGGATAGCTCGTGGCTTCTCCTGACAGAAAGATGCACAAACTGCCCTGCTCGTGCATGTGCAGATCATGCCCTGATCGCTTTGTGAGCTCCCCCGAGGGAGCTCTGCTTTGTGAGAAGCAAATCCCAGTGGCTGTGAAGGCTTCCTGCTCCAGGGCTCGTGCATGGACCAAACCCCCTCCTTGTCATGGCCAAAGTGCCCTCTGTGCACCCCTCACAGGGCCCAAAGCTCCTCCTGCCTCCCGCGGTCCCTGATGGCGGGGGGCACCTCTGCCGTCCCAAACAGACACTTCCACCTGCCCAGGCACCCAAAAATTCCACAGGCAGACCTCTCCATGCCTTTGGCTCAGATCCTGCCTGTCGCCCCTCTGGGCTCTTGGGGACAGTCCATGTCCCACGCAGCCGTGGGGAAGGTCCCTGGTGGTGGCTAGGGACACGGGCATCACCTGCTCCCTTCCAGCCATCCGTGAGCAGTTCGTGGCTTCACCCTGAAGCTTCCGGAGCGTTGCTCCCAGTGGCGGAATTTGGGAGAGCCGGGTCTGGCGGGCAGCGTGGGATCGCTGGGACCAGGGACCAGGGACTCGGTGCTGCTGGGGGCCGGGAAAGGCGATGCCGTACCTGCTCTAAATATAGGTGTCGGTATCGTCTCCTTCTAAATGCGGAAAGGTGTCTGACAATGCGCCGGGCTCTGAGTAAGAGCCCGCGGAGGGGGGGGAGGAGGCGGCTTTTTGTGTCTGTGCCTGGCGGGTGGGAGGGAGGCAGCGATGCTCTCCAAGCGGGGGCACGTTTCATGCGGATTTCGAGCTTTTTGGGCGCTTTTCTTTCCTCAGCCCCGGCATGGGGCCGGCGAGCGGTGTTGGTGATGCTCCGCAGCGGTGGCACAGGATGGGGCGCAGCCCCCGGGGCGTGCCCGCGCTGCCACACCGGGCTGCAGTGCCCGAACCTGAGCTTTTTGGCATGTCAGCCCTGTGTTTAACTAACGTACAGAAACTGTGTGGAACAAAACACAGCCCCTTTTTACCCCGAAAGGGTCCGAAAACGCCCCGCTTCTGCCTCTCCTGAAGCAGCCACAGCGCTGCTCCCGCGGTGGGGGGACAGGCAGGGACCTGCGGGGACACGGTGGCACCTCCACAGCGCGTCTCTGAAACCAAAAACAGCCCCCAGGAGAAGCACGGGAAGGACTGTGCCGAGGGGGGAGGCGAACCAGCCCCAAGGCACCACTGCAGCCTGTGCCTTGCTTTTCAAGGCGCTGGACTCGGCTTTGCTGCTGTACGATCTCTCCTCTGTGGAGTTCTGGACATTTCCGCAGCCTCCCGGACACCAGGGCTGTGCCACTCGGTGGCTGCTGGCCATGCTGGGCCACGGGAGGCAGGATGGGGAGGGGGGGATGTATTTCAACCTCTGCCTGCATAGGACATGCCCTGGGCGGGCAGGAGTTCACCGGTGGCATGCAACCGGTTCCCAGCTCGCTGCCGGGACTGGATTCGAAGCCCTGCAAATCTCCTGGGGGGGCTGTGGTGGGTGTGCGAGGAGGTGTGGCAGCCCTGGCACGCGGAGCCCCGCTGTCCCCTCCAGGCTGGCTGTCCCAGCACCATCCTCCTGCCCCCCCCAGGAGGCCTTGGATGGCAGAGCCTCCCAGGCGTGGGGCCGGTGACTCCTGGGGCCATGGGAGGGCGGGTGGGAGATGTTCTGCCTTCATCCCCCAGCTCTGGGGTGGGATGTTGTAACATAACCTGCTCGTTTGGACCCAAACGGGGAACCGAGCTGACCACCAACAATGTACAACTCCTCAATGTTTTTTGTCAAAAGGAAAGAAAAATAAAACCTTGTTGTAAAGAACCGCTGCAGACTCGGTGTCATTGACACCCCCCGTGCTGGGGGGAGCTGTGGGGACTCTGGGTAACGTCGTGGACCCCTGAAAAGGTCCCCATGGCAGGGAGGAGAAGGCACAGCCTGTGCTGGCACTGCCATCACATGGGATAGGGTGTTCTGCAACCCCAGGCAGGGTGGGGGGCTGTGGAGGAGAGGGGCAGGGAGGGTATTTGAGATATCCTGGGCTAGCTGTGGCTCAGACCTGGCTGCTTCCAGACACGGGGGCTAAGGGGTGCCGGGGTCTGGGGAGGCTGGGAGAGCCAGGGCCAGGAGCCTGAGGAGCTGTTAATGGTGGCACTGCAGCAAACTGGCCAGGGGAAACCAAGAGTATCACGGTGACATCGGTGACATCGTGTCACAGCAGGAATGCAAGGGAGCAGCAGCCTGCACATTGAGCTTGGAAACCCCGCTGGGATCCATGCCTTTGGGGCATCCAAACAGCTTGGCCACCCCTCCATGCCTGCACTCAGAGATGTCAGGTGGATGCAGATGCTGTTGCCTGGTCCAAAGCTTGTGGGTGAGTTGTCAAGCAAAGATGCTGAAGTCATGTCATATACTTTTTTTTTTTTTTTTTTTTTTTGTCAGGGTGTTTTAAAGCATGAAAAGTTCCAGCAGCCAGAGGTGAGGCAGCAGCCTGTGGCAGCCTCCAGGCTGAGCTGGTGTGACAGGGATGGTTTATGGCTTTTCAAGAACACTCTCCTTCTTTCCCAGTCCTGTGCCAAGAAAAGCTCAGGGAAGGATGAAGGCAGTTGCCTTCTCTGGACCTCCCTGAGCTGAGCTTTACCCTGTGTGTTTCACAAGCATGGTGCCAACAAGGACTAAGCCCAAATGACCTGTAGTAGGAACTGTTTTTATCCTGCCCTTCACTTTGTGTGAATTTCCCTTTATTTCCCAAATGCTGACAGATCTGCTTTTCACTTCTCTGGCTCATGAAGTGATAAGAAGTTTTCAGTGGGAAGTGTAGAGTTCCAGGAGATGGCCCAGCTTTGAGAGCACTTCCCGAGGCGATGAATGCAACGACAGCCCAGCATTTTTCCAGGCTGGGAAGTGAGTTCCCATTTTATAGCCAAAAATGTGATCTGCAGTCCTGACTGCGGGGAAAGCTCTGCAGGGTGGTGATGCCACCTTCAGCGCTGAGGAATTTGCAGTGCTGTTGGAAGCAGTTTGAGGAGAGGATGTCCTCCTGTGTGGGCCAGAAGTGCTGCATTAACATCCCTCGAAGTGACTGTTTTAAGTATGAGCTGCTCCAAAAGCTCTGAAAGCCTTTGGAGTGTGCAGGTCTCTGATGGACATCCCATGGAACCCCACCTCGGATGCTCGTACGAGGATGAGTGGTGGATGCAGCTGCTTGAGTGCATGACCACCTCTAGCACATTTCCCCAAATCCCCTAAAATATCTGGGGCCATGGAGAAGACACCCAGGGCAATGCAGAGGCAGAGCTTCATCCTCACAAGGGAAACTGGTGCTGCAAAACGGGGAGCCTTCGCTGTCGGAGAGCCAGAGCTCTGCCTGGCAGGCGCAGAGGCTAAAAAAAGCCCCTTGACAAATGGAACAGAAAGGTTAAAATTATCTGTTCATCATCTGAATAACAATGGCGATGCAGATTGTACCTGCTTATAATAGCTCCAGGAGACAGGGGATAAATTGGGAACAAAAGTACCCCAGAAACAGATGCTGCTGCCAGAAGTGCTGAGGCTGCTCCTCCTTGAGGAGCCACTGGGGGCAGGGCCACCAGAGCCCAAAAACCTGGTCTGCGTGTGCTCCTTTCAGCTTGCCCTGCGTGCTCCAGGACCCTTCCGAGCTGCCCAGGCTCCCGGGATGTGGGAGCCACCCCAGCCCCTGGTAGCCCTGCGCTGTGCACGGCCTGGGGGACATGAACAGTCCTGTCCTGGGACAGCTGCAGATCACCACCCCGTAACCTGGGTCTCTCTCCTGGGAAAAGAAGGATGAATTCCTCATCATGCTGGATTTTTTTTCTCTCTCTCTCTGCCCAGCTTTCCCTGTTGCAAAGCCAAGTGAAAGCCCATGGCACCGTGTGTGTCTGTAGCTCTGCAGGCACGGGCACTTCTTTAAAGGATTCCTGGGTTATTTTATAGGCAGGATGTCTGCAGTTGTGCATCGCTGCAAGGGAAGCCTGGCTCTGGTCCTTTGGTCAAACATCTGGCGGTGACTCTGCTCAGTCCTCCAGCAGAACAAGGGAAACTTGGCTATGAGGCTGCTGGAGCCAAACCCGAGCTCCTTGGGGGTGCAAAGGACAAGAGGAGGGGGCAGGAACTTGAAAGAACGAAACCTTTTCTCTTCCTTTCCCCCATCCTAGCGAGGTGTTTGAGATCCCTCGGTTCAAAGATGAGGGGACAGGGTTTGCTCCCGCTGGGGGCACAGCTGATGGCTCTCGGAGCCGCCGGGGAGGCTCCCGTCCGCCTCCTTCCCTTTCCTTCCTCTGGTGGCACTTAGGAGCACACCAAGGATGTGCGTGGGCTCTGGAGAGGGGCTGGTGCTTACTCACACCGGCAGCCACGCGGAGCTGCCGGCTCGTGGGCTGCCAGCACCGGCAGCTCCTCGGGACAGCGTTCCCCCATGGAGGAGCATGCTGGTGAGCATCCCCCTGTCAGGAGCATTCACCCACAAACACCAGAGGCTCATGTCCAAAAAGGAGACAGAGGAGTCCTGGAACTTTGTTCGAATAAAGGGAGAGGTCGTGGGCATTTCCTATGGGGGTCTCTCAAATTTTCAGAGGACACACCTCCTTTTTATCCTAATTTCCCTCTCTCATTCCCCATTGGCTGAGCTTTTTGAGAGGTACAGACTTCCCGAAATGCCTGCTACCTAAGACCCCCTTCTAATGTACACCCCCGCTTCTTCTTTTATTTCTGTCTATCAGCGGAATTCCTATGGAATTTATGGTTCTTCCCATTGGTTCTTTCACCTCTCTGTATCTAGCTTTATTTATCAGCAGACCCACAGTTGGTAAAGACAAATCTCTCTCATTCCATGCATCAAACAGTGGAATCCTTCCCAGTGTTTCTTTTATCTCTCAGTGCTAGTTTGATCCACCAGCAGACCCACAGTTTGTTTGTAAAGACAAATCCCTCATTCCTCCCACGCCCACAGGTGAGCATCCCCCCATGGATGAGCATCCTGCCCCAGGTGAGCGCCCCGCTGACACACAACCCCATAAAACCCCACTCCTTTTCCCTGTGTTCCCCACAGGGATTGTCCTCCCCCAAGGGCTGGAGCAGCCTGGCCTGGCTCAGCACCTCTATTTTTTGTTCTTCTCATTTATTTCTGTCTGCTGGCAGAAATATTTTTTTTATTATTTAACAATAAAAATTTATCATTTATATTATTTTAACTATTTATATTTTTAAAAATTTATGTATATTAAAATGCTTAAAGTAAAATTATTATTTAAAAATAAAAATAAAAATTTTAAAAGTTTATTATTTAAATAGAAAATTATAATTTTAATTGTTTTGATTATTTCTATTAAAATTTATTTATATTAAAAATACTTAAAATTATTATTTAAAAATAAAACCAAAAATAATCTCCTGGCACTGATCTGCCTTGCTCAGTGGTGTAGAGCTGCACATCTGCACTGGCCGTGTTTGCCAGACACCACGGGGAGCAGGGGTCTGGTGAGCAGCTGAAATCCCACGGAATTCCCTGGAAACTGACCCCTACCCGTGCACAGAAGAGCCAGCTGGGATTGCTGCCTCCCAGGAGGTTTTTGGGAGCTCTTCTGTGGCATCCTTTGGCAGCAGGGAGCAAGGGCATAGGCAGGGCTGAGCTCGTCTGCTCTCACAATCCCATCTCCTGCTGGAGCTCCACTGAGCAGCAAAGAGCCCCCTGTTCATTTGGCTTTGCTCTTTCTGTGTAGATAATTAAAAATAACCCCAGACCGACACAATCCTGCCTTCTAAATGCATGCCAGAAGCAGGAATTGCTCTCCTTCCCCAGCTGGTACCTCCCTGTCCCCGCAGCAGGGCTCTGCAGGTGCCCCTGGCACGGGGCGGTGGCATGCAGCGAGGGCTGGCTGGGAACCCAGCAGGGGAGATTGCCAGCCAAAATCCCCCAAAGCCCGCTCTGTGCTCAGCTCGGAGGCATGGCAGGGCTGAGCTGGGGGTCCCTGCGCCGTCCCAGTGCACGGAGGAGCTGCCACAGGGACCCCGGCACGGGTGCGGCACACCCGGTGGGCAGCTCCGGACCTCAACAGAGGTGCCAGCGATGCCTGGGGTGCAAGGGAGAGCGATCGGGGTAAGGATGGGTTATTTCTTAAATCCAGGCCTAGGCCAGACTCTCTCTGCCTCCCACACACACGTTCCCCAGCGACTCAGTGAATTTCTGGAGCACTCTGCCATAGATGATGTGATCTTCAGATGGGTTTTCACAGATCTACAGAATCATGGCCACCACGAATGATGTGAGGAGTTGTTCAGAGTTTTTTTTTGTTTTTTTTTTCCTTTCCAAAAGAGGAAGAGCGGAGAAGAAAATAAATCCAAGGTTATATTTCCCTGCAAAGCTTAATCCTATGGTACTGGGGCAAATAAAGGGGAGCTTGTGAATCTCTGGGGCCTCAGGGTGAGGGATGCAGTGTGCAGGACCATCAGCCAGAGCCGCGGGTCCCAGCTGCCCCTTCCCTTGGCCTCTGAAGTGTTGACAGGGGCCTGCAAATATCCTTTATAAAAATTTACTTCGGGGTGGGGAAGTGCAATCAAGCTTATTTTTGGGCATTGTTCTTGGCTTTTTTTTTTGGGAGGCCGGGGTTGTTTGTTTTGTTTTTTTAAGGTTTTTTGTTTGTTTGGGGGGTTTTTGGATTTTTTTGGTTTGGTTTGGTTTTGGGGGTTTTTTTTGTGTGTTTTTTTGTTTTGTTTTGTTTTGGGGGTTTTTTGTTCATTTTTTGGTGGGTTTTTTGGGGTTTTTTGCGGTTTTTTTGGTGGGTTTTTTTGCGGTTTTTGATGTTTTTTGGTTTTTTTGTGTTTTGTTTGTTTGGGGTTTTTTTTTGGTGGGGTTTTTTGGTGGGTTTTTTTTTTTTTCCCCTCACTGATCAAAGAGTAGCCCCCATTTACACAGCCACCGTTTTCCCAGGACTTGTCCCAGCTTGAGCCCCTCTCCCCGCAGCATGTGCCACTGCGCTGGATCAGCAAGTCTCACCTCCTCATCAGCCAGGAGAGCGAGCTGCGCGAAGGAGCCGGGAGCGAGCCGAGCCTCCCCTGCCCCTCGGCAAAGGCTCCTCTTCCACCTCCCGGCAGGAAGAGCTGCAGCTGCCTCCTGCAGCAGGAGCCCGAGCGGCACGGGGGAGACAAGCGGGGATCCCGGCAGGATCCCAGGACACGGGGCACGGCCCCTGTGCCACCCGCAGCCCTGGCACCAGGGGCTCTGAGGTCTCGGGGTCTCCGTGGTGCACGGATCACCCCTGTGCCAGGACAGACCGTGCCCAGCATCGCTCAGCGGTGGAAGATGCTCGCTCCTCTTTGCGGCTTGAGGGCGTTTTTGGGATGAACGCTGGCAAATCCCGGCTTTGCCCAGTGCTGGTTTGGGAAGAGGGACGTCTTTCCAGCCGCTTTTCCAACGCCGGAGGGCAGGAAGCCCTACGGCAGATGGGATCAGCAGTCACATGTGCCAGCACCCTCTCCTCGTTTTAGCCTCTTCTTTCCGTGCGCTGGCTCCTGCAGCCTGTGCTAACGACAGCGATCGGGTGCTCGACACAAGCGGCGCTGTCTGGGAGAGGCTGGTGGGTGTTCAAACACACCCGGCGGGAGGGCTCTGAGCAGGGCTGCCTCTCCTCTGCAGAGTGCCCAGGAAAGCCGCTCCCGTGCTGCAGAGCCCAGCGGCTCCCAGGGGAAAAGCCTTTTTGTATCGTCACCCCTGGCTGTAAAGCTGCTGCCCTCGGAAGCTCTGTCTCTGTCACCCCCTTCACAGAATTCACAGAATCACAGAATCACAGAATCACAGAATTCACAGAATCACAGAATCACTGGGTTGGAAGGGACCTTAAAGATCATCGAGTCCAACCCAGCCCCAACACCTGAACTGAACCCTGGCACCCAGTGCCACATCCAGGCTTTGGTAAACACATCCAGGGATGGTGACTGCACCACCTCCCCGGGCAGCCACTCCAGAACTTTATCACTCTTTCTGTCAAAAACTTCTTCCTAATTTCCAGCCTGTATTTCCCTCGGTGCAGCTCGAGGCTGTGACCCTGGGGAAAGAGCCCAACCCCACCTGAGCACAGGCACCTTTCAGGAGCTGTAGAGAGTGATAAGGTCACACCTGAGTCTCCTTTTCTCCAGGCTGGACACCCCCAGCTCCCTCAGAACCATCCTTCAGAATGGTCAGCAAAAGCAAGAGGGCTGCAGGAAACTGCTGGAGAAGGAGATTTTGTGGATTTGCTGTCTGAATGTTTTAATTGTGTTTCATAGAGTTTCCCCCTGTAAAAATCCTTTTTTTTTTTTTTTTTTTTTTTTTTTTTTGCCATGCTGGTGGGAGTTTAGGAGGGCTGGGGCAGTCAGAGCTGCTCTTGGTGGGGCTGAGCTGCTGCCTCGTTTTCCCCAGGGCTCTCATCTGCCCCTCGGACCAGGCTCTGCACCAAGGGACAGAGTTTCAGCCCTGTTTTGGCACACAAGTGACTACAGCTCCGGTGAATTAACTCAGAGATGTTATTACAGGTTATGAGGACAGGTCAGGCTTCAGGCTGAGAAGGAAAAGTGGGTAAGTGCTGTTCTACAATCATCTCCTGGATGAAATCAGGCCAAGAAATAGGCTTTTTTCCCCCACATTCTGCCCCTTTTCTGCGCTCACAGTGGAGGGGGATGGCTCTGCAGCACTGCAGGCATGGGGGAGATGGGACAATGCTGTCCCACAGCCTGGGGGAGAGGCTCAAGCAACACCAGGAGGGACTCTGCTCTTCTCCCAACAACAAAAACTTATTTTAGCTGGGAAATTGGAGGTCAGGAGGGTTAGACAGACCTCCCAGGCTGAATTTCACAGCCCTGAGCAGAAATGGTTGATTTTGCCAGCGCTGCCATACGGAGACACGCTGCAGACAGAGAACACTGTATCCTCTGTTCCTGACAAACGCCTGTCAGGACAGCTTGAATGTAAAGCAAGGGCTTAGGCAGAGGGAGCTTCTTTAGTGTTTGCAAATCCTGTTTCCCTGTAGGTTGCTGGGACCCCAGAAGGCCGGAGCAAAGCTCCTGTGCAGGAATGCAGAGCCCCAGGCTGGGTCCTGCAGGGCAGGAAGCCGAGCTGGCATCCATGTCAGGCAGAGGATGGCAGAGGTGTTCCCGTGAGGGACCTGGACTGCATGGACCTGCAGTTGCCTGGTCCTGATGCCATAAAGCCAAGAAGCCATGTAATAATGCTGGTGGGCCAAGCCACCAACATCCCCAGCCCGGTGTCAATGCCAAGATGTGCTGCAGAGAGGAGGGAGAGCTCCCTTTTGCCAGGGTCACCAAGGGGGGGACCCTCCTGGGCATGCCAAGATGTTTCAATGCCAAGATGTGCTGCAGAGAGGGGAAAGAGCTCCTTTTTGCCAGGGTCACCAAGGGGGGGACCCTCCTGGGCATCCCCCTCCTGTTCAGCCCCCCCTGGTCCCCATCATTTTCTCCCGTAGCTCCGGAGAAAGGTTTTCCACTGAGCAGGGTCACAGCCTGGCTGTGTCCATCACCCCCCTTGGCAGAGGCAGAAATGAGGCAGGCAGGAGCAAGGGGACAGCTGAGAGGCGAGCAGTAAAACTGCACTCAGATTTATGTGGAGATGCAGCTGGAATTTTATCTCCTGTCTGCTCCTGACGCTGCGGCGTGCGAGGACAGACGTGAAATGTGGCTCTGCAAAATTCCTCTCTGCTAGGGCATGGCAAGAGCAAAACCTCCCTTGAACAGCCATGTTTTAATTTGCATTTCCAGGGCTCTGGCAGAATGCTGGGCCCTGTGGTGTACTCAGCAGTGGAGGCACTAAATGGCCACGAGCTGCTATATCTCTGCTTTATGGGGGCAATTTGGGCAGCTGCCAGACTCGATAACTCTCCTGGTGTTATCCCAGCAGTGATGGTGGCTTGGGAATTGGGGGGTGAACCAGCTGGGGGGGATTTTTTCAGTGGGTTTTGGGCTGTGAGTGCAAACCTCATCTTGGCTTGTCTGGTGGAATTGGCTACGACACAGGATTAAATGTCACTGTGCCACCAAAGGGGTGATGGGTGTAAGAAGGGAGGGAGAGCATAATCAAAAGGGAGGGGAGAGAGCAGCAGGGCTGGCAGTGACCCATGAAGACCCATCCTAAGCAAAACCAGCCCCTGGGAGCACGAGGATGAAAGGAGGGAGCTGCAAGCTAAGAGCTTTTCATTAACAGAGCTGTGCTGCTCGTGTGGCCACGGTGACAGATCACAGAATGCTTTGGGTTGGAAGGGACCTTAAAGCTCAAGCTGTTCCAAGCCTCCTGCCAGGGACAGGGACACCCTCCACTAGACCAGGCTGCTCAGAGCCCCGTCCAACGTGGCCTGGAGCACTTGCAGGGATGGGATGCAAGGCACCTGCAAGGTGCTGTCACTTTTGCACCAAAAGCTCCCTCGGTGCTGCTCTGAGGCTGTCGGAAGGCCCGGGCTGGCTGGTGCTTTGTGCTGCAGTGACAGCCTGCCTCTCAGTGGGGACAGGGATCCTGGGGGCGAGGCCATCTGGATGCACAGGAGGAGACAGCCTTTGCTCCCCGAAACGTGTCAGCTCAGGGTGGAAGAAGCAAATCCTGTTTTATGGAGGCACAAGCAGCTCTGTTGATGGGAGAAGGAGACAGTCCTGAAGGGGATACAGAGTCCTGAGCATCCCAGCCCTGGCTGTGAATATGAGTTCCCTGATCTTGTGAGCTCTCAGCAGTGCAGGGAGCAGAACATGCTTTTGGATGCTTGCAGGCAGCTCTCTCAGTGGCTCCTGCCTTGCCTGCCCAGTGCAGATTGAGCTCTCCTGGCATGGGGCTCTTTTGATGCCTCAGGTTTTAGCTTTTCTATTTTTCACATTCTGTGCTGCTTTAGTGTGTGGCTCTGAGCTTCACATGAGGGGATGGTGAGCTCTCTTCACAGAGCAGGGAGACAAAACAATTCCTTCCCTAGCTGGGGACCAAGGATAAATAATCCAGATCTCAGGCCCAAGGGCACAAACAACGTGGGCAGAAGACAGAAAAACAAGAAGGATGGGACTGCATGGGCTAAAGCTGGAATTGGACAATTAACCCTAATGTACAAATGGACCAAAACTTACAACAGTGTCTGGTCTGGACTGGTCATCCATTTTGTGACCATTTTGGTTCATCTTGGGTGCAGCCCTGGCTGGGCTCTTGTGCTGCCCAAGGTGGATCCACTGAGGCCTTTAATAAATCCCTACTTCATTCTTTAGCTCTGTCCAGCCTCTGTTCTGGGGCAGCCTTCACAAGGCATCACTCTGCACACCTGCCTGGCTGCTGGGGCCTCGTGTTGGCCAGGAAGACACTTCCCATGGCTGCAGGGATTGCCATGGAATCTAAAAACCTCTCCACAGACAATGGAGGTGCACCCAGCAATCAGCCTGTGCTCTGTGGCTTGGTCACATCTGGGGTGTCACAGTGCTCTGGGTGTTGGAAGAGGAAGGGAAGTGTGGAGGTTTATCAGTGAAAGAGGCTGCATGGCAATGGTTCTGAGGCTGGAAAAGGTGCTTTGGTGTGCTCCACAAGGCTCCAGCAGCTGTATGACCTTCCCAGAGCACCAGGGCAAGGATCCCCTGTGCAAAGGTATTCTGGAATTTTGGAAGCTCTCCAGCAGCAGCCACAAACACAGAAGTGTCTCCTAAGAGCCTCTCCCAGGAGGCCCCTGATGGATCTTTCGGGGCTGAGTCAGGAAGAGGAGCCCTGTGGGGTGAGTCAGAGTGGCTGCTGACAGCCTGCTCACCCAGCTGTGGCTCCTGCTGGCCTTTGGGCACTTCAGCTGAAGCGTCCAAGCGAACACAATGTCTGTGTTTCTCCAATGAAACCTGCTCCTCCTCCCCTCGCTCTGCTGCGCTCCCAGCTGTCCCTGTGTGTCTGCTGCGTGCCAGGACTGTCGCGGAGAGGTGGCCCAGACTCCCAGCTCTCATCCCCTGTGTTATACGTATTACACATATTATAGTATCGGCTTTTCGCAAGTATTACCATGGGTTCTATATGAGTGGTGTTAAAGTAAGTTTGTTATAAAGATGTCATTTTTATTTCTGTTGTTAACTAAGCTCAGTGCAATAGCTGATACAGTGTGCCTGTGTTAAAATGCCTGCTGGGATGGGATAACATCCAGTGAACACAGGATGAGGACACCTGCACAGATCTGCCAACCATCAGCACTCACTGTCTGAAGGCAGTGAGGACCAAGGTTCAAAATTTGGAGGTGATAAGAATGGACCAAAACCACAACCAAGGAATGTGCCTGCTCTAAAAAGGCAGATCCAAGGAGGTGCCATGCTAAACAGTTCTTGGAAGGTGTAAACTAGTTTGGGGGAAAAGTTTATTATGCATGAGGGTCTGTGAATATGTAACAGGCTGATGCAATAGAAATGGTACATGAAGGGGGTTTCCAAAATAGCAGGGTGTTCTTGGCTGAGTGCCAAGATGCACTCGGCCAAAATAACCTTTGGTCCTTGTCTCCTACTGTCTTTATTAGAGTTTTTAAATTTTCACAGGAGCGTGAGCGTGTTTTTCACACCTGGGAGCAGCAGCTGCTGCCTGCAGGAACGAGCCCCCTGAGCTGCTGGTCTCTTCCTGTGATGCCACCACTGACCTGAGTGGGCCTTGTCACCCTGAGGGGACATGTGGCGTGGCCTGTCCTTGCTCTGCAGTGATGCTCCAGCACTCTGTTGCTTTGTGCCTGCTTGGGCACCGACCCTGCAGACACAGCCAAGGGTGGAGGAATTTCTCCTTTCCTCAGCAGAGGCAGTGGGGAGGCCCTGCCAGTGGAGAGCATCTCCTGTTCTGCAGGAATGTAAAAGCTCCATGATTTCCCCACGTGCCCAGCTAAGACAGCACCAAATGAGCTTGCTGGCATTTTAACTTCCCAGCCCTGTTGGTAAAGGCTGGCACACCACTGTCCTCCCTTTCTGTGGGCAGTGAGCATGGAGGGCAGCACCAGCAGCTGGGCTTACCCTGTCTGCCCCGAGAGCTGGCATCAAAGTGACACCAAGGGCGCTGGGGTGGCCAGGAGAGCATCGGCGTTCCTTCAGGAGGGCACAGCAAGACACTTGGCTTCTTTTCCTCACATGGGGTAGGGATGAGCAGGGGCAGTCTCCTGCGCTCTCCCCAGTGAGGTTTTCCTGTGCTGGGAAAATGCCCGGCTCCGTCTGGTTGTTTTTCCCAGCTGGTGGGGCTGTTCCTCAAGGAGAAGGTTTGTTTGCCCCTGTGTGGCGAAGCCTGCGTCCCTCATGAGTCTGTGGTAATTTTCTTCTGGTGAATCCATGGGTTTCTTTAGCTGAGAGAGGTGTTTGCCATTCTTATATCACTGCTCTGTACAAATGGGCACTTGTCTCTGATGGACTGTTGGGAAGCAGTTGGACCTATGTCCATGGATCAGCCCTGTACACGTGTGAGAGATTCCATGCAGCCCAAAATGGCAATAAAATCCATCTTTGGAGGGCCACAAAGGATCACCTCTCCTACGAAGACAGGCTGAGAGAGCTGGAGTTGTTCAGCCTAGAGGAAACCTTAGAGCCCCTTCCTGTGCCTAAAGGGGCTCCAATAGATCTGGAGAGGGAATTTTGATGAGGGCATGCAGGGACAGGACACTGAGAAAGGGCTTTGCACTGAGAGAGGGCAGGGTTAGATTGGATATTAGGAAGAAATTCTTTCCTGTGAGGGTGGGGAGGCCCTGGCACAGGTTTCCCAGAGAAGCTGTGGCTGCCCCATCCCTGGAAGTGTCCAAGGCCAGGTTGGACAGAGTTTGGAGCAACCTGGGGTAGTGGGAAGTGTCCCTGCCACAGTGCCTGTGCACAGGCAGGATCTTTGCTTCGAGGAGAGGGGTGCAGGTCCTTATCCATCCTGGCAGGAGCACACCTCTCCTATGGCACAGGAATGTGCATTGGCTCTCCAGCTGAGTGCCAGCATTCCCAGGCCCAACCCCTCTGCCTGGCATTGCTCTACTGGAATTTGCTTGCCTTTCCTGAAGAAAACATCATGGTCTAAAAGAGTCTTATCCATTTAATTCCCTGTTTGCATCCCCTGGTGTGCTTTACCAAATGTGTGGGACCAGCAGGATTGTTCCTTACAGCAGCTGCAGTGGTGGGGTGGGACTCTGAGCCTGCCAGACAGGCAGGCCCTGCCCTGCCTGCACCCCTCACAGTTTTCCAGCTTGTTCTTCCATCCTCTCCCTTTAGGAGATGTTGTTCCTGCCTTTTTCATTGCCATTTTACAGTCAGGCTCTTGTTTACCGCTGAGCTCTGGAGGGGGCTGGCTGGGAACATCTCCATAGGGGTGCCAGGAGATCTGCTGAGGTAGGGGCCACCAGCTCCTGTGGCCAGTGAGGATGGGCTGGGGGTCTTGTCACCCTCACCCACACTCATCCCCCTCCAGAAGGGTGGAGGCTGCTGGTTCTGCAGGTAGGTGAGGCATCACTTGGATGCACAAGGACGAGCCCTTGTGTTTTCCTCACTCATTTCCATCTTTGTCTCGTGTAATTTTCTTAGCAAGTCTCTATGGAAACAGGTACTGTTTGTAATAAAGCCTCTGTTTTTCACTTTGCTTTGTTGCTGTCGAGGAAGGAGGGGGCAGAGACCTATAAAGGGCAGATGAGGTTTAGGCAGGGAGAGGAGAGATGATTCAGCTGCCTCAGCCCTTGGCACAGATGGGAGCAGCCTTAGCATCCCTTCATCCTGTCCTCGCTGATGGGAGGTGGAGGCTGAAATCATCCAGACCCTTTCCTGGCTCCCTCGATTTTGGTGGGGCCTCGCTGATCTTTAAAATCCTTTCTAACCCAAATCTTCCCAGGGTTCCTGTCCCAGCTGGGTGTGGTGTGGAATGGGGTAAATCATTACTGGCCAGAGCTGACAACACACATCTGACGTGTCCCCAGCGAGCCACCAGCCCCAGAGCCTCACCCTGGCTCTCCTGAAGGCCACCCAGTGCCAGCCGTGCCTCGGTGTCCTGACAGGACCCGCTGTGACATTGCCCCGGGGTGCACCTGAGCCACCCCCACGGAGCTGAGCTGCGGGGGGAGCAGGAGGGGCCACAAAGCACCCGATGCCTCGTGAAGGCTGACCTAAAACAGAGACTAGACTGAGCTAAAGAATAAAGCAGGGATTTATTAAGAGGCCTCAATGGATCCACCTTGGGCAGCACAAGCCAAAATAGCCACAAAGTGGACCACTGGTCACAGGTCTCACACTTTTATAAGTTCTGGTCCATTTGAATATTGGAGCTAATTGTCCAATTACACCTTTAGCCCCTGAAGTCTCATCTTTCTTGTTTCTCTCTTCAGCCCACGTTGTTCATGCCCTTGGGCCTGAGATCTGGATCATTTGTCCTTGGTGCCCAGCTGGAGAAGGAATTGTTTTGTCTCCCTGCTCTGTGAAGAGAGCTCACCATCCCCTCATATGAAGCCCAGAGCCACACACTAAAGCAGCAGAGAATCTGAAAACAGAAAAGCTAAACCCTGAGGCATCACACCAGGAGGAGGCAGAGGGATGCACGAGCCCCCGCCCGCCGTGGGACGCTGGAGATCCGTCACCTCGCAGCGCTTCCTGCCCGCAGCCCGTTCCCAGGCTCGTGAGCTTCCTAACTTGTTTGTTTATTTTGGGGAGGGAGGGGGGTGTTTCAAGAGCTGAGAGAGGAATATTTTAAAGGAGGAATTCAATGCCAGATTGGCATCCTCTGCATCAGACAGAGCCGTGCACCAAAGTGTGCTGGGAGCTGCAGGAGGGACTGCGTGTGTCAGCTCCTTCTGCTCAGAGTCACCCTTGGTATTCAGCCTCCCTGGGCCTTTCCCAGGGCTGTGGGGGCAACTGAATCCAGAGAAACCTGCAGCACACTCATCCTCAGGTCCTGGGGTGTGTTTTAGGGTGTTCCAGGCTTTTTCTGCTTTCCACCAAGTCAGACTGAGGCAGAGGTAATTGGCCTCTGGCACAAAGAGGAATCCATGGTGGCACCTGGCTCTCAGGGCTCAGAATGAAGATCTTCCACCCTGACTGGGAACTGGTGTCCTCTTCCCACTGAGAGCTGGTCCTTTTAGGTTGGAAAAGACCTTCAAGGTCGCTGAGTCCCACTGCTAATGCAGCACTGCCAAATCCACCATGACACAGGCCCGGGGCTCCCCAGCCCACAGAGGACGGAAGGATGTGCTCTGAGAGGTCCTTCTCCCACCCCTGCTTTCCTACAAATGGTTCTTTGAGTTCATCCCAAGCCAGGCACACGTGGCCACCCTGCAGCTGAGGCTTTCTCCAGGGGAAATCCTTCTCACCCCTTCCCCGACCTGCTCTGCCCAAGAGGGCTGCTCAGCTGGAGCAGCCAGGAATGATGTTTGAGGATTGTCAGGGTGATCCAAGGGCACTGAGCTGGAAAACATTCCCTTCCCACTGCTGTTTCTGTGAGAATTTGCTTTAAGAGCAGGGATCCAGACTTTAATGTTAATTTTGCTTCCTTCCAAGAGGAGTCAATATTACAGGGTCTTTGTGATTCTGCTGGAATTACAGTATATGATTACTGGGGTTGAGACGCTGGTTAATTACCTGCTCATTTGGCGTAATGCTCCTGAATAGCTTGTGAAAGTGTGGCAAATGCATTGCTTCTGCTTTTAATGGCTTACTCTTAGATAGTAGAAGATAAACAGTGTTCTGTGTCACGTTAGGGTGGTACAGCACTTCCCTGGGGGTGCCTCCTTAGCCTGGGGAAGGCAGGAATTCACAGGTGAGATGAGGTAGGAACCTTGATGTCATTGTGATTGTGGTCACATCCCCTTGGATGGGGAGCCTGACAAACCCCACGGTCACACCAGCAAGGTGGCATGGTCCAGCCTGCCGGGGACACTGCTTGGGAGGAGCTCCTGCAGCAGTGCCAACCTTCCTGAGCCTTGCTGGGCCCGGCTGTCATGGCCTGTCGGTGTCAGAGCCCCAGGAGAGGGGTCAGCCTCGCCCCTGCCCCACTCCTGCTCCTCCCCAAGTGCCGTGCCTGATTCCGTGCCCACCAGAGCGCACACGTCAAGGCAATGTTTGCTCATACGAGTGCCTGTTTGCCCACACAGCTCATTTGGACATCTGGCTTGGCAGATTGGTGCACATGGAAAAATGGGCAAGGAAACACTGAGGCCTGGATGGCAAATTGGGACTGGTTTTCTCCTTTTTTTTTTTGTTTTTTTTTTTTTTTTTTTTTTTTTTTTTTTTGGTGTTTTTTTTTTTTTGTTTTGTTTGGTTTTTTTGGGGGTTTTTTTTGCGAAGGTGCTGCTTGCAGTGTCCTGGTTACAGCTGCATAGAAATTTGCCCTTCAGGAGATCATTGCCTTCCTGATATTGCACTCCAAATTTTATCTCCATTTGGTGCAGCAGGCCACCTAAAATATTTGCCAGCTTTTTAACCATGATGCTTTCTCACGACCCTGTCCTGGACTTTGCCTCTTGGGACACATCTCTCCTGCAAGGCCTTTGGTTACTTCCCCACACCACCCCAAAGCAAGGGGGTCTGTCAATACCAGCACAAACTCGGGTCCTGGACCAAGCCTGGCATCTTCATGGGACAGAGATTTAAACAAGCTGCTCTGCCCAGGGATGCTGGGAGGTTGCTTTAAGCTGCTTTTACATGGTTGTGTGTCTGGTCTCAAGGACGGGCACCAAGGAACCACAGCATCTCTTCCAGCCTCTCTGAGTGCCAGCAAGAGAGATCTGGCAGGGCCAGCACTGCTTTAAAGGTGTTTCTGGACGTGGCTGACTCCATCCTACTCCATGAAGGTTGAGGGAATTGGGATTGCTCAGGAAAGGAGAAGGATTTGGGGTGACCCAGTTGCAGCCCTGCAGTACCTGAGGAGAACTTACAGGAAAGGTGGGTCAGCATTTAGTGACAGGACAAGGGGGATGGGTTCAAATTGAAAGAGAGGACGTTTAGATTGGATTTTAGGAAAAAAACATATTACTGTGAGGGTGGTGAGGCACTGGCACCAGAGAAGCTGTGGCTGCCCCATCCCTGGAGGTGCTCAAGGCCAAGTTGGATGGAGCTTGGAGCAACCCGGCCTAGTGGAAAGGGCAGGAGTGAGTCAAGGTCCCCTTCCAACCTAAACTGTTTTATGGTCTTGCATTTCACTCTCTTTTAAGCAGAGATCTGGGGGTGCACAGATCTGTGGGTGGCAATGACTGTGACAACACACAGATATCTAGGTGCAGCTCACCATCCAATTTCCCTGCTCAGCAAAGACAGGCTTCAAGGATTATCCCAGCCTGGGCAACCACAATGGCCATGAAAGTCTCCGTTATTTATCTCCAAGCTGCTTAGTGATACAGTGGGTGGAGAAGGAAGCCACATTTCCTGCTCAAAGAGTGTGTGGGAATACCTTTTCAAATGTTAATTCCTCATGTTTTTCAAAAAGCTACCCGAAGGCACTGGTCAGAGCAAACGCTAGGGAAGCCTGTGCATATTCAAACCAACCGGGTTTTAAAAAGTCTGCGAAGATATTTGGGGCGAGGAGGGAGCAGGGAGAATAAGAAGAAGCTCCAGGAAAAATCCTGCCACCATTTCCCCCACTTCAAAGTTAAAATGAGATGTGTGCCTTTCCCTCTCCTCTGATGTGCCTCCCTCCAGGGAAATAGGTGATGGATGCAAAAGGCCGGGGGGACCAGGATCAGCAGAGGGATTCCCCTCCAGCAATGTTAATGAAGGTCCAAATCCCAAATCATTCCTGCCCCAGCCAGGGGAGACCAGGAAAAGCCAAAGTGAGCTGGCTCTGGCTGGGGACAAGTGCCACGGGGATCCAGCAAGCCACACAGCCTCACTTCTGTTTTGCATCCGAGGCAAAATATCTGGTCCCCTGATATTAAATCATCCCACTGTAAAATTCATCAGTTTCCATGGTTTTATGATTGATAAAAACCCTCTCTGCAAGAGCCACCTGTGGCTAATAGGCTGTTGTTAACACACAGCCCTGGGTTTTCTGTGGAAGCTTCTGCTTTAAAAACAAAACAACCAAAAAAATATAATGCCTGATTTTAATGCAGATTTGAAAGAAAAGGGGGAAAAAAAGAAATCTCTTGGGTCTCTACCCACCGCAAGTTTTAAAGTGCAGAATCTGTGTCTGTTGTTGAATAAGAGATGTGTGCCGACTGCCAAATTTCAGCTTGAAAGCAGCCAGAAGCTATCTGGGAAAAAAAACCAAATGTTTTGCAAATACCTTTTGTAATTGTAAAAATAATATAATAATTAAAAGGAAAAAAAACCCCATAAACCAGCAAGAATTCGCCAGTTATTAAACCTTGGAAAATGTGGGATTCTTACATGACTCGGAGCCCAGAAGTGACGTCTAAGCTTGAAAAAAAACCACTGAAAACAGGGATTTATAGTTATTCCTCATAGCCAAGCAGTTTTATAAGCAATGTCTCTTTATCCCAAGTGCTCCAGAAAGAACAGAAAATGCCTCAAGCCTGGCAATAAATGTGGGGAAGGGATACAGATCCTGCTGTCCCTGAGTCCAAATTCCCTCATTTCGAAGGGTTCGGTTAACTCTCATTTTGGCCAGCCCCGGAACATCATCTTTTCTTTCGTTGGGAATTTGTCACTGTTGGCTGTGCAGATTTCAAGAGGAGCAGCTGATGGTCTTTGCTTTTCCTTTGGCCACATTGTCCTGGGAAGAGATGGGGATGTTCCACAGAACCTCTCCCTGCTTGCTGCTCCTCCCAGAGGGGATAAAGGAAGGGGGTTTGGGGTGCAGCAGACACCTTTTCCCCATTGCAGCACCCTGGGGGCACAGCTGGTGGTGACTTTGGGGTTGGATTTCCATCCTCAGCCTGCTATCAAGCCACTTAGTGCATAAAAAAAAAGAAGAAAAAGGCCTTTGTGATGCACAAAGACATGGAAGTCATGGGGAAAAGCGCGTCATACCCGATTTTTTTTACAGATCAAGAATTTCATGACTTGGTGGAAAGCACAAACAATACTGGGACAGAAATTCATAATATTTGGTGGCTGGTTTGTTTAGCTACTGCAGCTAATATCTCAAATAAATACTTCCATGACTAATCTCTTGGAAGGAAAAAACAGAAAGAAAGAGGCTGTCACATGGAACAGGATGATTTTGATGTTTGTTTTGTATTTCTAAACTCAAATTCTGTCTCTCAAGCTGTGTAACATCCTTCATCTAAAACCCTGTTATTCTCTGGGTGGGTAAATATGTGTTTGTTTTCTGTCCTCATCCCATCCCTCTCTCCTTCCCCCAACCCCAGACAAGGAGTCCTTATCCTCCTCTCTAGACTCTAGCAAAACTCTGCATATTTTGCTGAGGATCTAGAAGCACCGAGTCTTAAATTCTAGAAATAATTGTGATTTCATTCTGTGCGATTAAACTATGGAAATTTTCTCCTGGGGATTTTTTTTTTTTTTTTGCATAAAGGGAAAAAAAAAAAAACAAAAACCCCAAAAAACAACAAAACCTGTTGGCGTCATCAGAACCTAAAAATAACAGGAAGATGACTGCTGGTGCCAGAGTGATACCAAACAAAATCTATTATTGAATTAGATTCTTTCCAATTGGTGTTCTTAGGAATATATTTCCCTTTGCCCCTCAGGGTTCATTTGGAGCCAAGGTATTCTGCCTGCCAGTGCCATTCCAGCACTCAAACTAACAAGAAGTGATGTCTCTTACAGTAAAAAACCAGGATCTATTAAAATATTGATGAAGGCGAATAAGCTGAGGAGTTTGTGGTGTCTGGTTTCTTGCTGGCAGCCAGGGCTAACTGTGAAAGGAGGGGAGAGCTGGACATCATCCCTCTGCTGCCATGGCCAGGATGGCCATCCTGCTCCCAGAGGGCAAAGCTGTTATCCCAGGAGCAGCCTGACTCCAGGGACTGATGGAGAGCCTGGAATTCCCTCTCTCCCATCCCTCTTTCCTGCCTGCTTTTCTCCCACTGCCAGCTCAGCAGTGCCTGTTTTCTCTCTGCAGTGCAGTTCTAGAGGCTGTGCTTTGCTGTCCATTCATTTACAGGCTTTCAGATTTAATTTCTTTTCCCCCATCCTTCATCCTAATTAAGCACCTCTCAGCCTTGTGTTGTAGCTGCACATCTCGGTGGCCACAGGGCTGTGTTGGGGAAAGGGCTGGGGCCATCAGGCCAGCTTTGACAGCTTCATCCACTCCTCTCCTCTGCTCCAGTGTTATTTTAAGGGCCTCCTGGAGTCATCTGTCACTATTCCCCAGAGCATTTCTCGCTGGCTGGCACTGCTGGCCCAGCATTCCCGTTCTCCTGGGCAGCAGGAGTGAGCTGGGTGCTGACGCTGCAGCGTGGCCCTCCTGACAGCTCAGAGGCACACACTTCATCTGCACTCCCCCCCTGAGTCCATCTGACCGTGTCTTCTCCAGCTGTCAGGCTTCCCTGGACGTTACTTTAATGCTGCTGGCACCCTGCTCTGGCTCCTGGCTCTCCTATGGCCCTCGGCAGAGCTGGAGCATCTCCTCCACCACGAGCGAGCGCGGTCCTGCAGAGATGCTGATGCTCAACAGACCCCTTGCAAAGGCTGGAGGAGGCCTGCCTTCCACCCAGGAGCACAAAAACACATCCACATTAAGCAGCATCCTCCCTGGAGTTTTCTGCATTGATGGCAGGAGTATGAGATTGTGGGAACCTCCCTCGTGGGTCTCCCTGATGGGGAGATCCCTAAAATTTCTGTGCCAGGAATGAGAGACGGATGGGACTCTTGGGTTTTTTTGGTCTTCAGGTTGTTTATTTGTTGTTTATTTGTTTATTTGTTATTTTTCCCTGCACGCTGTCTACATCTCCATCTTAGCATACAAAAGAAGGCACCAAAAGTCACAAGACAGAGGTTCAAGGTCTTTTAAAGCTATTTTGTCCAATAAACTCTCAGAATGTACTTTATTTCTACCTTTCTACCAACAACTAATTATTTTTCTGTCCACACAACATCTGTATTGTGGTTCTTTCTAACCAATCACCCTGTGCCACCAACACTGCAGAAAATGGAGCAGATGAAGAACAAGAAGGAGATCAGACAATGCCTAAAATCCTCCATCTTGTCTCCTACCCACTTCCACACTAAAAACCCAAACCTCTAAGTTTTTCACCCTGTGATAATAATACTATCTATTTCACACACTCGTAGGTTCCAATTCATCCCAGACTCTTGGAAGCTTTCTCCATGGACAAAGGTTAAAAGCAGTGTTCTCCTGGGGGTCAGGACTCCTCAGGACAGGCAGAGCAATATCCCCTGTGCCCTGGGTTCCAACATGAGATGACCCAAGCAGGCTGATCCCCCTGGCAGCACTCACACCACTGCTTTACCGCGAGTGGGATTTTCCCAACAACCAGCAAGCACGTTGGATGTGATGCCTCCATCTCCATGATCCAGGCAAGCACGAAATCACACACAGTCCAGGCTGGAAGGAGCCATGTGTTTTCCCCTGCATGCAGCTCCCACTGTGCTTCCAAACACGTCTCCCCTCTTTCCTTTTTCTGTACAGTAACTTTGCACACACAAATGTCAAACAGCAGCTGTTTGGCCAGTGTTTCAAAAAAGCAACTAGTGATTGGAGCTGCCTTAATTCTGAAGCTAGGATTTCCACTCTGCATGGCAAAAAGGGCTTTTCCCCCTTCTTAAATAGCTGTAGATATTTTTACCCCTTTCTTTTGCAAATGTGGAAACAGTCAGACCTTATCAGGCAGGGGTGTCTTTGAGGTTTCCCCTCTCAGAAAGAAAATGTCAGCAGTGCCTGTCAGAGCCAGGTTACTCAGGGCTTCTCCTGCTTCAATTAAGCAGGAGCAAACCTGTGATGTGTCAGAGCTGCCCTAGGTAAGCAACACGCTGGATAATTTTGGAGGTCACTCCAATGCAGGGTGGAAAACATGAGCAGGAAGCTGTCCTGAGAAGGGTTTCTTCAAAAGTCTTTCTTTTCTGGCTGAGCCATCCCATGCCCACAACCTTTGCTGCTGTTTTGGCCCTTCTTGTCTCAGGGTGGAGATGGAATTAAAAAGCATTAATCTAGCCACGAGTCAGACCAAAGCTTTGAATCCTCCAAATTGTCCTGGCAGAGCCTGAAAATTGCATGGAAGGAATTGATTTTTGGGGTGCTGATTTCATCTGGTGCAGTGGAAAGGTCACTTGTTAACAGTTTGGATTTTTACCAATGGGCCCAGAACAGACCTGTGAGCTTGGAGTGCAGGGCTGCAGCTTTTCCAGTAAGGGGTTAAGGGATGGAAGGAATCAAATTCAACAAGTGTCCCCTAGGACTGAGCTAGGAGCAGCTGGTCATGAAGTGCTATTTACTTTGGAAAGCACTACAGAACGGGGTTGGGTTTATTTTGGATTTTTTTTTGTTTGTTTGGGTTTTTTTTTTGTTTTGGTTTTTTTTTTTTTTTTTTTTTTTTTTTTTTTTTGGGTGTCCTTATTTGATGACACAAAAGCTAAAAAAACATATCTTAAACCAGAATTCCTGGTTTAACTGCATGCAGAGATGGAGCTGCAGCAGCAAATCGGCTGAGGATGAGGACAGCTCTGTTGGTGTGCTCCCACCATGTGTGGAAGAAGGGACAGGATCCCAAGGCAGGATCCCACCCTGGAGCACCTTCCAAGGGCTTTGTCCATACCCCAAAGCACAGAGGAGAGGCTGGCAAGGTCCTGCACTTTTTGACTGGAACCAGCACCAGGACAAAGTGCTGCAGAGAAGAGCTCAGCTCTGTCTCCCATGGATGGAGGCACAGTGAGGGTTTGCCTGTAAATCCCATTCATCACACCCCAAGCCTTCTCCTACCTAATCCTCTCTTCTCCCACGCCTGGCTCAGTGATTCCCCTGCAGCGAGGCAGCTGTCCCTGATAATGCGATGGCAGGGGACGGCTCATGTCAAACCTCAGCAAAAGAAATGTTAAAGAAACATCGCTGGGAATTTATCAGCTCCTCAGAAATCGAATCTTGCTCATCCCTGCCTCTCAAACATCCCCTTTTTGGTGGGGTGGAGCTGCTCAGGGGGTGCATTGCCTGCCCTCAAAGTCCCATGCAGCCTGGCCTTGAACATTTGCAGGGACAGGGCGTCCACAGCTTCTCCTGGAGGTGTGATAACAGGACACACAGGATTTGTACCAATCCTGCTCACCACCCGTGGTGGGAGAAGGAGCACGCAGTTTGAACACGACAGAGGAGTGAGAGGAAACCTGGTCCTGATGGGTGTAAGGTAAATGCTGGAGCAGCTCGTGAGAGAGATTGCAGAGGCTGCAGCTGAAAAAGGTTCTGTGTGGGGCTGTCAAAGTTCCCTCTCTGAAGTGGATTTAGGTGTAGATGACCACACCCTGGCGTTAGAGGTGAGCTGTCCCATCTCTGCCCTTCACTTCAGCCCTATTTGTCATGATTTTCGTGGGACTGCTGCAGATCAGGAGGAATAAAAGGGAAAGTCTGTCTTCTCTTACGTAACTAGAAGTAAATGCATAATGCAGCTTAATTGAAATTACTGACTTCCCCAGATAAGCTGGATGTAACTGGATCAACAGTGATCTGGTTAATATATAAAAAATGACTTTGGGACACCCAGTGCACATAGATAAGGGCACTGAGGATGGAGTAGGGAGACACTAAAACCAAATCTACCTGGTAGAAGACTCTGTAGTTGCTGCTGTCTCAGTAAGGATAATTTGAACAAAAGCGAAATCCACTAGTTCAACCCCAGAGCAGGAAAAAGAGGGGATGAGGAACTGGATTAATGGCACCTCCTCTGGGGTTTTGGTTTCTTTGTTGAGTTTCTTGAACATTTCCCTGTTGTTCTGGACCTCAGTTGAAGGTGTAGGCTCAGTCTGGTCTCTGAAGTTGTGGAAAAAATCAAGTCATTTAAGTTTATAATTTGAAAACAAATCTATTGAGCTGAGAGCTTTGTCCTTGGGTTCAGCTGGAAACATTTGAGGGACACTCTGGAGGAAAAGAAGATTATTTAAGGGGCATCTGGAGAGATGGGCTTCAGCTACCCTCTTCCCTATTCATGCTTATTAGAGATGAAATTGAAGTGCAGCATGATTAAATTATGCATATAGAGAAAAGCTTCCACAAACAAGAAAACATAAGCAATGTGGGAAGGAACAGAACTGCAAAGAGAACGAGAGAAGCAAAACCAAACAGGATGCCAAACTGCAAAAGACATTTCAACAGCACCTAATTAAAACTGTTCACATTTGCAACAGACAGAAGGTAAAGACATTCACTAGGAAACAGAAGAAAAGGGGGGGAAAAACCCACTAAGAGGAGTGATTTAGTCAATCACAGGAGATTCTGGAAAAACAGCCAGCTTTTGAGCAAAGGCCAGTTGCAGAACGTGCAGTGCATTTGGAGTTGGGGGGTTCTCTCCCATTGTCTGCCAGCAGAGGTGACTCCAGCTGGAATAATGAGGGATGTGCTGAGCAGCAGCCCCTGCCCACAGCAGCAGCAGCCTATGGGGAGCTGCCACCGCCGCCTTCCGCGCTCGTCTCCAGGCAGGGATTTGAATAATATCACATAGCAACCAGCCCAGGACTGAGAAATCAACCCAGGTCCCACTCCAATAACTTAATCACAAGATTATCTCCCAGCTTCTTTTGTTAATTAATGAGCCTTTGCCTTTTGGCTTCAGAAGCCATAGACACAGCAGTAAGGGAGAGGCTGGAAATCCAGCGTGGCACCTTTGTCAGCACGATGAACTAATAACACTTCTCCTCCTGTGACACTTTTCAAAGCTTGATGTGTTCACCACTGGGTTCATCTGGTTCCCGACATGTAGGAGAGCAGCACAAACTCCAAAGTGGAATAATCAGGACAAATGAGTCCTTAGCCATCTTTCAAAGAGGCCAAATCGAACCTTCTCTGGTGACAAAAACAAGAACGAGCTACGCTGTATTTTCCTCGTCTCTTGTCTAAGCAAAATTATTTTCATAATTGGTGAACACGGGATGAAATAACATTTCGTCAGGGGAAAAGGCTGTCGTGTACCATGTCTGAGAATGAATAAGGGAAGGTATTTTTTCTTCTTGTGGTAAAGCCTTTGCTTTCAGACAGGGTTGGCCAGGAGAAAACGGAGCTTTCCAGCTAGAGAGAGGCTGATTTATATGTGCACAAGCAATCTCCCTGTTCAGAGATAAAACAGCTAAGTGCTTTGTTAATGATGAAGTGGCAAGAAGAGCTGGAGGAAGAAGCTCTTCCTTAGGTAAGGCTGGAGCCACAGGAGGCCTTTGGTAACCCCTCCGTCTGGATGCTGCCTGAATCCTCTCCTCATCCACACGGAGACACCACAAATCACTTGTGCACTCCATGAAGAGCTGCCATCATTCCAAAGGTGCTCGTTAAACAATCCCATTCCTAGGATGCTTGTGTGCATGGATAGGTTCCAAATAATTAGCTCTGTGGCTGGCAGCCAGCAGGAATATCTGACCCTCTAAGTCCAGAGAAGGAAGGGCTGGAAGTCCTGCTTGGGCCAGCCCAGGTTACCCTGTCATCTTTGGTGTGGCTGTGAGAGCCAGGACAAGGCAGCAGCGTTGTCCCCAGCCCTGACACAGAGAAATGAGCATCACCACAGAGGGACAAGTGGCACAGACATGTGGCCATCCTCGATGTCTCCTCAATAGCATCATTTTTGCAGGGGCAACAGGAGGGGGAAGAGCAGAATCCCCCTGGACTGCCTCCTTCGCAGGGAAGTGACTGATGAGCCTGGCAGCCTCTGAACAAATATTTCTGATGCAGAGATTTCACTTGTCAGCGTGGAGGAGCCCCGAGAGGAAATTTCCAAAGCAGATCTGTCGGAGATAATGACACTGCACAAGGAAGCCCTCCTTAGGAGGGATGTCTCCTGAAGATGTGGAGTGTTTGAAAACATGATGCTTCTGTGTGTTCCTGTTGATGAGTTAAAATCCAAGCAGCCGTGGCTGAATTTTTAATCTGGGAGCTCTAACAGGTGAAGCACAAGGAGGCAGTGAGTCAGTTTTTAACCTTCCCTGATGCTGCCCTGGTCAGGCAGACCTTGTTTTCTTTCCAAATCAGAAGCCTCTCTTCAGGCCCGAGATATCACACTGTGTTCTGCCTCGTCCACATTACAAACCAGGGAATTTCTGTGAATCTGCATCTTCGTGTAATTGCCTAACACCGTGAAACCTCATCTCAGCTGAAGTTTCCAAGCTCCACTGTTAGATAAAAAGCAATTAACAGCAACCATAACCAGAAACACTTCCAGTGTGAGGGCAGGCAGCAAATGGCAAATAGATATATCAACTAATCTGTTTTTGCCTTGTACTTTGCTGCTTGCAGCCAATGGGTCATTAATTTTTATATGAGCATCATGGATTTATCAGCAATTTGGGAATCTTGAAGTTATTGCCTATGACAGTGGCTCTGATTGTGTTGGCTGCTCTGTGTTGCCTCTGCTCCTTCAGTTTAAAAGCCACCCAAAAGGGTGCAGCAGCCAGAGTCCCACCCCAAGGCAGCACTGGGCACCCAAAAGTTATTCCCAAAGGTTATTCCTGGCATTTGTTGAATATCCCAAATTTGTTTCCTCAGTACAGGGCTGGGTCTGTAGAGCCATTTACCCTCGGACAGCTCATCAGCATTCACCTGCCATAGGTGTGCTCTTCCAGCTCTCCTAAGCAGCTGTATTTTATCCTGTCAAATATGAAACCAGCTCAGGCCAGGAATTTTGTGCTGAGCTAGTCAATCTTTAGGGTTTTTGCTAATTAAATCTAGGACAGATAACCAATAGATTCTTCAGCTGAACAAGGATAACTATCTTAACCTCTCCTGTCCAGGTATTTTGGGATCATTTTACATTTTACATGTTCTGATCCCTTAGTTCAAGTTTCAGTTCCGTGGGGGAAAAAAAAAAAAGTAGGAAAACCTATATTTTACTTGGCAACTCAATTGTCCTGTATAAAGTAAGGTTTACTTTCCATGTGGTCACAGAGGCACTCACAGATTAGCCGTGTGCAAAGTGATGTGAGGAACCTAATCTGGATTCTTGCAAGGGCTGTTTTTAAATTGTTTTTTAATCTGAATAAATGCTGTTCTTAAAAAAAAAAAAAAAGAAAGAACAAATGCAGATACAAAGGTGTCAAGGATGAGATTGCCTGTTACCATTCTCTGCTCTGGAGCTGTGCTTTGGCTGTCAAGTATTTTTAAGCTCTCTCTCCTGGCTGGTTTGGTGTGAGCCTGTGTCTCCAGATAATCCATCAGTAATTACCTGTTTAGTTTTATTGCGCTCTTGTTGCTTTGTGCAGCTGCTCAGGAGTTCATTTGCTCCCACCTTGCAGACAGATTTAAATGTTAAGCTTGTTTTCTTCCCAGATGGAGAAGAGACACCTCTGTTTCAAGGTGAGTGTTCTGTGAGCTCTCCCCAGCGTGAGATGATCCTGAGCCTGTGACAGCTCAGGAAGGCTGAGAAATGCAAATCAAAGCAGACCATTTTTGTCTCCCGGGTAAGAGGGGCTTTGCTGAGCTCTTTGGGTGTTTAAAACAATTTGGGTGTCCTCCTTGCAGGCAGCGCAAAGGGATTTTCATGGAGAAGTTCAGCCTGGAAAGCTCCGTCCCTGGAAGTGTTCAAGGCCAGGCTGGATGGGGTTTGCACAACCTGGCCTGGTGGAAGGTGTCCCTGCAGCGAGGTTGGACCAGATCATTTTTAAGGTCCCTTCCAACCCAAACCATCCTGAGATCGTTATGCCTTGACTTTTCCTGGAGATTCTGACAAACAAAATTTAAAGCAAGCCAAAGGAAAAGGCCTTCATAGAAATGGGCAAAGAGCAGCACCTTGGTCATCCCAGCAATGACCAAAATATCCAGGGAAGAGGTATTCTACCTCTTTGTAAACATAATTTCCAGCATAGTCCTGCAAGCTTTCCCCCCCCTTACTTCTCTTGGAAATGGTAAATCTCTGCTGTACAAGTTTCTTGAGCTGAATGCAAGCAGCCTGCCTGTCTTATCTCCATTTGCCCCCTTCTGTGCAAACATTTCAGTCACTTCCTGCAAATTTAATGTTTTTTCAACTACTGACGTGCTCCTCATCTCCACTCTGCAATTATGAACCGATGTGCTGATGTTTTAAGCGTTTTGTTTTAAAATGTGTAACATCCGAATTTACAAAAAAAAAAAAAAAACCAAACAAACCAAAACGAAAAAAGACAGATCCCTTCCCAAATTCTCTCTAATGCTAATTATAGAAATCTCAGCTCTCCAGCAGAAGCATCAGCCAGCAGAGGATTTGGTTCTTCTCAGAGGCTGAAGCGTTGGAAAAATGCACTGAGGATGGTGCATAAAACTGGGGGTGAGGCAGGTAGATGCTGGAAGTGAATGCTGAGGGTTTGGAAATGTAAACTTCAGGATTTTCCAGTCCTCTTCCTCCCCCAACACCCGGAACATTGCATTATTGGTCGGTCTTCATTTTTAAATCATTTGCTGTCAAGATACATGTGTTGTTTTCATAGAGTTGGCAGCAGAAGTTATTATTTTTTTTTTCCCCAGCTAAATTTAGAGAAGGGTAACAAATATTCTGGGTTTGCTCTGAAATCATTCCGGGAGGAGCTCCTGGGTTATACATCATGGTTGCTCCAGCAATGAAAGTGCAGAGAGTTTCAGCTCGAGGATGCCTTTGGCTCTCAGGATGCAGCCCCACACTCTGTCCCCAGCACAAGAGAGGGCTGGAATCTGCTTGAAAACTCATTCCAGGGACGATTTTTATTAGGGAATATTATTTGCATACCACACTCTCCTCTTGCACAAGAAAGCTGGAGGCATTTCCCCCCCTTCTAACACGTTTTAGAAGCGACCTGACATTTTCTAATGGCTCTCAGGTATGTATAATTTATCCTGCTCAGTGTCTGCACTTTCCGAAATAACACTGGAGAACTATCTGGGCTCCTGCTTTTTTTGGCCAACCATTACTCTCCCCCCCTTTTTTTTTTTTTTTTTTTTTGACCTATAAATGTCCATATGCTGCAGGATAATTGCAGTAGGTGTAGGTTCCTTTGGAGATGCTCTCGTGTGGGAGACAATATGACAGCTCATCTGCATAGCACAGGCATCACTCCCCTGCCTTGATTTAGCAGAGAGTCCTGGATCCCGAGGCTTCTCCCATCTCTCCTGAATATTTAGGGATTGCTCACGCACACCCCGTGCACTGGCGCTCACCCATGCAGTCATTTCTCCATTTTCTGTGGGCAGCTCAGCTGCTTGGAGGAGTCACAGAGTGCCACAAGCGTGGCACAGCCTGGCATGGGGACAAGGCCCCCTGCTCCTGGATTTCCCCGCTTTATCCGGGCATCCTGAGCATCAAAACCCTGTGTTAACCCACAGCCAGAATATTTGGTGTGGAAAGCCGTGTAAGGTCCCAGGAGAGGGTCCAGGCTCCCAGATGCCATGACTTTTGATTGGGAGCTCCACACAAGTTTGTCTCCAGACTTGCTGAAGCTGTGTGATGCTTTTGGGAGGGATAAAAAAAAAAAAGTCCTGAGAAGATGGGATGCAGGTTATTGGCAAGAGATTGGGCTGAGGGGCAGGAAAAGGAGCTGTCACCCCAAACCTGGGCATTCCTTACCCTGCTCGAGCTGCATGTCCATGATTGTCCCCTGGAATCTGAGGAGTCTGGGGGCATTTGAGCGTTGAATTTAAATTGAACACTGGCAGGAGGGTTTTGGAGAGGGATTGAGCAGGTGGGCTTGGACACACAGCGGTCATGGGGCACTTGGATTCCTTTTGGGGTTTTCTATGCACTGACAAGGTGTGTGCCACGGCTGAGGGGCTGT
Source organism: Anomalospiza imberbis (assembly GCF_031753505.1). Taxonomy (NCBI): domain Eukaryota; kingdom Metazoa; phylum Chordata; class Aves; order Passeriformes; family Viduidae; genus Anomalospiza; species Anomalospiza imberbis. The sequence continues at coordinate 3,093,764 of NC_089689.1, read as the reverse complement.
ATCAGTGCCACGGGGGACGGGGACGGTGCCAACATGCCACTGACTTTGGGGGTGGGACACGGGCGGTCCCTGGTGGTGTCTGTCACACTGGGGTGTGACAGGGGCAGTCTGTACCGGTGTCACTCACACTGGGGGAGTGATGTGGGCAGTGCTATCCACACTGGGGGTGTGACACGGGCGGTCCCGGCGGTGTCTGTCACACTGGGGGTGTGACACGGGCGGTCCCGGCGGTGTCTGTCACACTGGGGTGTGACACGGGCGGTCCCGGCGGTGTCTGTCACACTGGGGTGTGACAGGGGCGGTCCCGGCGGTGTGTGTCACACTGGGGGTGTGACACGGGCGGTCCCGGCGGTGTCTGTCACACTGGGGGTGTGACACGGGCGGTCCCGGCGGTGTCTGTCACACTGGGGGTGTGACACGGGCGGTCCCGGCGGTGTCTGTCACACTGGGGGTGTGACACGGGCGGTCCCGGCGGTGTCTGTCACACTGGGGGTGTGACACGGGCGGTCCCGGCGGTGTCTGTCACACCCCCAGTGTGACAGGGGAGGTTTCTGTCCGTGTCAGTCACACTGGGGATGTGACAAAGGACGTCCCTGGCAGTGTCAGTCACTTTGGAGGTGTGACAGAGGCGGTCCCCAGCTGTGTCCGCCCTGCCGGGGGTGTGACAGGGGCTGATCCCTGAGTGTGACTGCCACAGGGGGTGTGACAGGGGCTGATCCCTGAGTGTGACAGGGGCTGATCCCTGAGTGTGACTGCCACAGGGGGTGTGACAGGGGCTGATCCCTGAGTGTGACTGTCACAGGAGGTGTGACAGGGGCTGATCCCTAGGTGTGACTGTCACAGGAGGTGTGACAGGGGCTGATCCCTGGGTGTGACAGGGGCTGATCCCTGGGTGTGACTGTCACTGGGGGTGTGACAGGGGCTGATCCCTGGGTGTGACAGGGGCTGATCCCTGAGTGTGACTGCCACAGGAGGTGTGACAGGGGCTGATCCCTGGGTGTGACATGGGCTGATCCCTGGCTCTGTCACAGGGGGTGTGACAGGGGCTGATCCCTGGCTCTGATTGTCACAGGAGGTGACAGGGGCTGATCCCTGGCTCTGGCTGTCACAGGAGGTGTGACAGGGGCTGATCCCTGAGTGTGACTGTCACTGGGGGTGTGACAGGGGCTGATCCCTGAGTGTGACTGTCACTGGGGGTGTGACAGGGGCTGATCCCTGGGTGTGACAGGGGCTGATCCCTGGCTCTGGCTGTCACAGGAGGTGACAGGGGCTGATCCCTGGGTGTGACTGTCACTGGGGGTGTGACAGGGGCTGATCCCTGGCTCTGGTTGTCACAGGGGGTGTGACAGGGGCTGATCCCTGAGTGTGACTGTCACAGGGGGTGTGACAGGGGCTGATCCCTGAGTGTGACTGTCACAGGGGGTGTGACAGGGGCTGATCCCTGGGTGTGACAGGGGCTGATCCCTGAGTGTGACTGCCACACAGGGGGTGTGACAGGGGCTGATCCCTGGGTGTGACAGGGGCTGATCCCTGGCTCTGGTTGTCACAGGGGGTGTGACAGGGGCTGATCCCTGGCTCTGGCTGTCACAGGAGGTGACAGGGGCTGATCCCTGGCTCTGTCTGTCACAGGAGGTGACAGGGGCTGATCCCTGGCTCTGGCTGTCACAGGGGGTGTGACAGGGGCTGATCCCTGGGTGTGACAGGGGCTGATCCCTGGCTCTGGTTGTCACAGGGGGTGTGACAGGGGCTGATCCCTGAGTGTGACTGTCACAGGGGGTGTGACAGGGGCTGATCCCTGAGTGTGACTGTCACAGGAGGTGTGACAGGGGCTGATCCCTGGGTGTGACAGGGGCTGATCCCTGAGTGTGACTGCCACACAGGGGGTGTGACAGGGGCTGATCCCTGGGTGTGACAGGGGCTGATCCCTGGCTCTGGTTGTCACAGGGGGTGTGACAGGGGCTGATCCCTGGCTCTGGTTGTCACAGGGGGTGTGACAGGGGCTGATCCCTGGCTCTGGTTGTCACAGGGGGTGTGACAGGGGCTGATCCCTGGCTCTGTCTGTCACAGGAGGTGACAGGGGCTGATCCCTGGCTCTGGTTGTCACAGGGGGTGTGACAGGGGCTGATCCCTGGCTCTGTCTGTCACAGGAGGTGACAGGGGCTGATCGCAGCGCTCGGAGACGCAGCTCTGGGACGAACAAAGGGCGAGGGTGGGACGGGCTGGGGATGTCCCTTGGGCAGGTTTTTGGGGTGGCCCCGGCCCCGGTGCGGCCGGAGCTGCTCGGTCCGTTCCCGTTTTAAATTCCAGAATGGTTCGGGTTGGAAGGGACCACTCTGGATCCTCTTATCTCGCCTTTCTGCTCGAGCAGCGTGATGAAAAAGAGGAAGAAAAAGAACTCGCCGAGAGTTTGTCATTTCCTGGGACACCACAGAAAGCTTCTCATATAAACCCCATGAAGAGCTGCAGTAAAAATTCTTTGTGCTGAACGGTTACTGAATAGATTATTAAATGCTGTCCTGAGCCACATCTAGGAATTCTGTTCGAACAATAAACCAGTAAGTGCAGAGCCCAGGTAGAGATTTCCCCTTTAACCCTTCAGCAAGGTCAGGGATGCATTTTTGGGGCTCCCAGATGCAGCGTGTACAAGGTGCAGGTGCGGATCAGAGATGCAGCTTCTCCAAACCCACAGCCAGGAGCCCACAGCGGAGCATGTTCTTGCACAGGCACCTTTCATCCAGCACTAGAAGGGTCCGGTTATTCCCTGGCAGGCTCCTTTACACTCCTGGATCTGCAGCCAGGTGTATTTGCAGAATCAGACAGCAGGTTTTGCCTAGAGATTCGCTGAGTCTCCATCAATAATGCAGAGGAAAATGCAAGTTTGGGAAGCTAAAGCATGCCAGGAATTATTCCTCAACCAGCCTGCTTCTTACAACCCTTGCTTTGTTTGTTCCTGTTAATTTTCCCATGTTCTTTACAGCCTGATTCTAGATTTTGGACCTCTGTCTGGTTTTTGATGTATGTGGGAAATGGATTTGAAGAGAATTCTCAAAGCCTGGCAGAAGACTCACACAGTGAGCATCTGTTGGCAAACCTTGAGATAAGAAATGCTGACTTATAAATGCCATGGAATAGGACAGACATTGTTGAGAGAGAAATTAAACTCAAAACAAGCTTCAAAAGATAGCCTTACCAAATAAGACTAAATATTTTAGAAAAATAATAATGATAAATAATTTAGAAAAATAAAACTATAAAAATTACATTATATTAAGACCCACAAAGAGTACTTTTAGATGATTAGCTTTAAAGCATTTACAACATAGTGTAACAAAAGCTAATAAGCCAAAAACCACTTATAGTGTCTTATAATTAAGAAATAGTTAGCTTCTGATTGTAATAGTGTAAATTATAACATCTATATTATCTCACCCTTTACATGAAACTAAAGATAGAATAAAAGTGTTTAGAACACATCTCAGTTACCCCATCTCTGAGTCAGAAAAAAGCTTTATCCAACAGGTGTAGTTAGAACTTGGGTTTTTTTGGTGTTTCTTCCAAATGCCTCATTCATGAGATGCCAGTTCACTGGACCCAACGATGTGGAAGATCCTGGCAAACGTCAGGAAAATGTATGTTAGGGTAATAGGATGGAGCTGGACAGAGTGAAACAATTCCCTGCACCAGAGATCCTGAACCTTCTTTTAATTGAGCTCTTAGGGTCCTGTGTGGGTGGCCTTTCAAAATCCAGTGTCCCCAACAGGCATCGCAGGTTTGTCACCGAAGTTCAGTGGGCTAAAGGGGGCCCAGCTTCCCCCTGGGGAGTTAAAAGCTCAAATTTCAGCTGAATATCAGTGAAATCCCTCTGGATTCAGCTCCTTCTTAGAAGAAACATTGCTTAGGATTTTTTCCCCCCTGTTTTACATAGAAAAGTCCAAAGCTCTCAGACGTTTAAAGTGTTTATGGCAGTCCTAAAACAGAGTAGCCAGATGTCAGAAAACTCTATGGCCCATAAAAAATTTCAAATTTGATGGAATGTGATGTTAAACCCTTCACAAAATACATTAAGCTCCCATTGTGACAGCAATGCGAACCACGAGTTCACATTTTCTGGTGAATTTAACAGAAAATTTAAATTAAGAAATTACTCCAGAGTAGATCTAACTGGCAAATACATTACAGATCCTCATCTGTCCTGACAGGCTCTTCACATTTAAGACACATGAAAGTGAGGCAGCATAAATAAAAAGGATTTGGTGTCCACAAATGTGTGTGTTGGGAATATGAATGTAGGGCAGGCACAAAACACCAATAATGTAATTTTAATAGGAATCATATATTGCAAGGAAGTGGATGATTCAATTATTTTTCTGCCTTCTCCTTGAGAATTATAGATGATTTTTTGGTGGGTGTGTGTGCTGGAAGAACTCATCAAGGCTGATGGGAAAGGCTTAGAATGCAGAGTTTAATGAAATCATGGGCTCGTAGATGCAACATGTGAAAGAGAAAGCAGAAAACACTGAAATACCTCGGTGTTAGGAGGAAAAATCAAAATATGTGGAAGGTGATAGAGCTAAGTGTGTTTGTCTGAGGATCAACAGAGCAAGATCTCTGAATTTCATTGTTATTTTATGCTAAAAGGGAAACACTGACCGAGTGTTCTCTGTTATCAAAGCCAGAAGGGAAGTTTGGGGCTGTGCTGATGGATTTGATGAGTGTGTGGACCCTTTTGCCAGTCAGGGTGTGGGGTGTGTCCATGCTGGTTTTGTTACCCTGCACAGAATCCCTTCTCTGTCTCATCTCAGCCCAAAAAACCAGCAGCCACGAGGCCCTGCCTGGTGCTGCCTGGGGTCTTTGATCTCACCCACGAGGCATCATTTGCAGTGCTCTGCATTATTTATCACCACTGAAGTATTTTCAATTAAACTGACAGATTAAATACTAACTTTGCCTGGCAGATAATGAAATTCTTGTTTCTTTCCCAAGGAAGCTGACGTGAAAGAAGCCAGACACGGCTGGGCACAGGAATTTGCACTGCCTGAGAGTTTCCACATTTCCTAACAAGTGAGCACTGTGTGATACCACAGGTGGGAGGCAGCCTTGCTTCCTGGTGCTGACAGTTGTCACAAAGGTGAGGAACACCCAGGTGATCCCACAGGAGCCTCACAAAGAGTGGGAAGCTGGAGCTGATGGAAGATTCCTCACCACCTTCCAGCCTGAGGTGCACCCTGCGAGACTTTCGGTCCAACAAGAAACCCATATGGAACTGCAGTGCCAAGAAGAGGAGACCTAAAAATCTCCTACCAAAAGTGTGATTGAATCACCCACCAACCCTGACCTGCAGCGTGGAGATGAATGCTGAGAATTCTTTTCCTCTGAGCACTCTGAGGAACCTCAAGGGAGGATAAGTGGGGATGAGGAAAATACCATTTTTATTGATGCTTTTGAGGAAGAGCACATGGACTTTGGCCTTTTCCTCCATGATCCCTCGGAGGAAGGACACTGCTGGCACTACACCATTCCTTGGGGCTTGTGATAAATCACCACTTGGAATGTTTAAAAACTGGCCATTCATCAACTTTGCCCCACACAAACATGCTTGGCTGTGGGGATGTGGCTGCATGTCCTTATGTATTCCTAGAGTTTTCCTTATGAAAAAGGGGAGGAGATGTGTGTGTGTTTGTCTTCTTTGAGGGATGTGGAAGGGGTGTGTGATTCTGTGCATCCTGGGTCTAGGTGGGAGGTAGCCTTTACCCTGCCCAGCTAAATAAGAAACATCTAAGCATTTAAATTCTGGAAAAAAAAAATTACAGTAAAAATAACAGAAACCTTCTGAGTTGTTTTGGTTTTTTTCCTAGTTTGGGAAAGTTGGAATGACAGTTCTTCCTCTGCAAGGTTTGCCATTCCAAGCAAAGTGTGGGCTCCTTGTGGGATTCAAGGACTGTCATTAAAGGATTGTTGCAAACTTATTTTTGAAGTGCCTCATCTGAAGGAACTGAACTGCCACTTACTCTGCTCACAGAAGGAACTTGCTTTTCCATGTGGAAGGAGTAAGTGCATTTCTTTTCCTCACCCTCAACTCCTAGCAGAGCAGTTTCTGGTTTCGTGTCAATTTTTAGCAAGATCCGTGCAATCACAAAAATAATACAGAGCTTGGAGCATTCTTCTATACCAAATCTGCATGCTGGCAATGTACACTCTTGTTCATTTGTCCTTTCAGTTCTGTATTTGCTGCTAATTGTGGTGCCCATTTCCCAAAGCTGGAGGAGTTTTGCTAGGAAAAGGCAGTACAAAGCTTCCCAGAGCTGGGATTAAAGCTGGAGCAATCTCTGTGAGATTACACAGAGATGTTGGAGAGTGGTTTTGAGTGTGGACCATGATCCTGCTGTGGCTTTGGCAAAGGCAGGTGGGATCCTTGGATGGCTGGGCAAAGGAGTTCCCAAGGGACTGGTGCCACTGTGAAAGGCCCTGGTGAGGCGTTGCTGAAGGTGCTGAATGTCCTTTTGGATGCAAAGGCTTTTCCAGTAGGAAGTGGGACACAATCCTGGGAGGTAGATTGATCCCTCCTGACAGGGGCAATGCCCCTTTCTTCTGACAAGGCAGGGCCTGAAAGGGACTAGATCCCTGCCACACCCCTGCAGGAAGATGGATGCACAGTTATTGTCATGGTGGGGGACACTCCATGAGATGCTGTGAGCTGGAGCTGAGGGACAGGACCTGACCTGTTGGGGCCAGTCCAGAGGAGGGCACCAAGGTGATCAGAGGGATGGAACACCTCTGCTATGAGGAAAGGCCAAGAGAACTGGGAGTGTTCAGCTTGGAGAAGACAAGACTTTGGGGTGACCTAATTGGGTCCTTGCAGTACCCGAAGGGAGCCTACAAGAAAGATGGGGCAAGACTATTTGCAAGAGTTGGAGTGACAGGACAAGGGAGAATGGGTATTGTAAAGTGTAGGCGAACCCAATGGGAAGAATGATGATGTCCGACTCAGTCCAGAAGGCCGAATGATTTCTTTATTATAACTGTGCTATAATACATTAATATACTATATAAAGGAGTATACCAAAACTACATGCTACTTCCTCTATCACATCCAACTTCTAACAACTCGTGACCCTGCTCTCCAGAGTCCAGCCACAGGTGGATTGGATTGGCCACCAGGCTCAAACAATCCTCACCAGAATCCAATCAAGCAATCACTCCAGGTAAACAATTCTCCAAACACATTCCACATGGGAAAAACAAGGAGCAGAAATAGAAATTGTTTTTCTTTCTTTCACTCTGTGCACCTCTATGAAAAACCCTGAGAGAGGAATGTGCTGCCACAAATGGGTTCAAATTGAAAGAGAGTAGGTTTAGATTAGATATTGGGAGAACTGTTTTTTTCCCTGTGAGGGTGGTGAGGCCCTGGCACAGGCTGCCCAGAGAACGGGGCACGGAGCGGTGGCCGGGGAAGGGATGCGGTGGCCGGGGAGGAGATGCGGTGGCCGGGGAGGAGATGCGGTGACCAGGGAGGGGACGCGGTGGCCAGGGAGGAGATGCAGTGGCCGGGGAAGGGATGCGGTGACCAGGGAGGAGATGCGGTGACCGGGGAAGGGATGCGGTGACCGGGGAGGGGACGCGGTGGCCGGGGAGGAGATACGGTGGCCGGGGAAGGGATGCGGTGACCGGGGAGGGGACGCGGTGGCCGGGGAGGAGATGCAGTGGCCGGGGAAGGGATGCGGTGGCCGGGGAGGAGATGCAGTGGCCGGGGAAGGGATGCGGTAGCCGGGGAGGAGATGCGGTGACCGGGGAGGAGATACGGTGGCCGGGGAAGGGATGCGGTAGCCGGGGAGGAGATGCGGTGACCGGGGAGGAGATGCGGTGACCGGGGAGGAGATGCAGTGACCGGGGAGGAGATGCGGTGGCCGGGGAGGGGACGCGGTGGCCGGGGAGGGGACGCGGTGGCCGGTCCCGCCCCGCTGCCGGCAGCTCCAGCACGGCCGAGCCGCCACTGCGCCGGTGCCGCTGCCGCGGGCTCCGCGCCGGCGCGGGGGATGCGCGGGGGATGCGCGGGGGATGCGCGGGGCCGCACCGGGACCCGCAGCGCCCAGGTAGGGCGCGGGAACAGGGAACGCGCACCGGAGCGGGGAGAAGTTGGGGGGGAATCATGCTGCCTGGAAAAAAAAAAATTCTTCTTTTTTGATATATATACATATGTATGTATGTGTACGTATTTGTTGTTGTTGTTGTTGTTATTGTTTTTCAGCCCACGCCATGGTTTCCACACCCCCCCTTCTGCAGAGACTGGGCAGCCGTGGTTGTGGAGTTCTCTTAAGCCAAGCAGCGTCAGCATCCCTTGGAAAGTTTTCCCGCCCCAAAGGCATCGGCAGCTCAGTTGGAGGGCTGGAGGTGAGGAATACTCCTGTTAGCAGCTCCTTATTAAATTGTCGGGAATGGCTGGAGCGGGGGTGAGTCGAGCCACGCTGTTCCAGGCAGTGACTAATGAGGACTAATCCAGATTGTTTTCCATGTCTCCAGCAGAAGAAAGCCTGGCTTGTGCAGCTGATGGAGCCAGCCTTTTTGGAATGTGAATAAGAGCTTTCACTTAATGCACGGTCGTTGTACTGCCTTGATCAGCCTGCTGAAACTAAATAGGCGAGTTTTACATTTATGTACATGTGGAAATACAGAAATATTTATGTTTTTACATATATGTGTTCATTGATATGTATGCTTATATTCAGAGATGTCTTATCCCACCTTCAGGTACTTGAAGGGATTTTACAGAAAAGAAGGGGAGCAACATTTTACACAGATAGAACAAAGGGAAACATTTTTAAACTAAAAGGGGAGAGATTTAGATTAGTTATTAGGAAGACATTCTTTACTGTGAAGGTGGTGAGGCCCTGGCACAGCATGTCCAGGGAAGCTGTGGCTGCCACATCCCTGGAAGTGTTCAAGGCCAGTTTGGATAGGGCTTGGAGCAATCTGGTCTAGTGGAAGGTGTCCTGCCCATGGCAGGGGTTGGAGCGAGATGGTGTTTAAGGTCCCTGCCAACCCAAACAATTCTGGGATGCTGTAACTTCTCATCTTTAGAAAAATTTAAAATCGGGATTATCAATTTATATTTGGTAGTGAAGGCTGGCTGATGATAGTGGATTTAAGTTTATTGAACAATCTGTGTTTTGTGTGCTGAATGTATATTTTCTACATATCTAATAGAAGATGATTCTGTTTCTTCTGCATATCTAATAGTCTGTCCCATTCTTTGAATCAGAAAAATACCTTCACTGTTCTAAATCTGTAATATAAGGAGAATCACTGATGAAACAGGTGTTTTATTTTCTAGGGAGGACTGTCAGAAGAGCTGAGAATGGACTTACCATGAAGGACACAAAGTTCTGGGTGATGATGAGCTGCAGATGAACACAGTGCTTGCCTCAGAGGATGGATGCCTCTGAGAATAACATTTGTGACACAGGGGGAGAGCATTCAAATTATCCCAGAAAGGCCACGAAGCAGGTGGGCCACAGCTGTAGGCCGCAGAAGGAGGTGGACATGAATTACTCCTGCAGTCCTCCTGGAAACTCTGCTGGACCCGCAGGAAAGAAGGAGCTTCCTGCAGACCTGCGGTGTGGAGACAAAGAAACCTGTGACACTTCCTGCCAGAAACAAGGTGAGAGCCCAGCTGGGCAGTTTGCCCCCTCCGGCACCAGCTTCCACCTGCAGAGAGAAGATGAAGATTTAGATCACTGTTCCTCTGAGCGCCCGAGGAAAGCACGGACAATGACGAAACTCCGTGAGGACGATGGGAGCACTGCTCTTGGAGATGCGTTTGGTGAGGACGTGGAGCCTGTCCCCGAGGAAGCTCTGCCCTATCGATGCAAGAAGTGTGGCTCCTCTTTCCGCGGCGTGAGCGAGCTGCAGGAGCACAGGCGAGCTCACCCGCTGGAGAACTCCTACCGCTGTCCCATCTGCAGCAAAGCCTTCTCCCGCGCCGCCAACCTGCGCATGCACAAGCTCATCCATTCCAGCGAGAGGCCGCACAAGTGCCCGGAGTGTGACAAGGGCTTCATCCGCACGGCCGACGTCTGGAGGCACCTGCGCAACATGCACAAGATCGAGCGCTCCATGGTGATCCTGGCCAGCGGCATGGCCAGGAACCCCTGGTCCGTGGTGCACCACAGCCAGCAGCACAATGCTGAGTGCCCGGATCAGGCTTGTCCTGCAAACCCAAAGGCTCAGGAAGACGACCTCAAACCTTACGCCTGCCCGACGTGCGGTAAAGGCTTCGATAAGCCCAACCTGCTGTCCAAGCACAAGGTGATCCACCGGGAGGACAAGCCCTACAAGTGTCAGGAGTGTGGCATGGCGTTTGTGCAGCTGCTGAGGCTCAAGAGACACCAGCAGACTCACTCTGGGGCACGGCCCTTCTATTGTGAGGAGTGTGGAGGGACCTTCACCCGGCTGGCATCGCTGCAGCGCCATCACCGCATCCACACCGGAGAGAAGCCCTACTCCTGTAATTTCTGTGGGCATTCCTTCACCGAGTCAGGGACCCTACGGAGGCACGAGCGCACACACAAGTTGGACAAACCTTAATTTGGGGTCTCTGCAGTTGCTTTGTACCTGAACGAGGTCTGCTCAGTTGGGCTGGAAAAACACCCCATGGTGTGTGCTCTGCGCAGTCCAGACCTACTGCCCAGCAGCGGCTGATGCAGCAATGCTGCATCACGGGGAGCTCTGGAACTGGTACTGAGAAGGATTGCATTGCCTGGCTTTAAACTGCTTTGTATGAGAAAATAACCTAATTACCCCTGAGTAATGAAATGGGAGACTTGAGGAGACTGAAACCACTCGCACGTGCTTGCGCTGTCTCTGTTTGCTGGACTGGCGATGCAGCCGCTCGAGTTTTGTGCAGGATCTGCAAGCAGAGGCTGTGAGAATTCACTGCATAAACTGGCCCTGCCCTCATGAGTCTGATGGCTCTTTGACACTGGGTTTGGAGCTCGGTTAACTTGCTAAGTTAGAACAGTCCAGAGTTGTCCCTCTATCCCTTCTTTCCTAGTATTTTGCTGAGGTTTTTTTTTTTTTTTTAACTGTTACATTTCTTTTTATTTGGAAGGGGAAGTATCATGTTGGTTATCAAAAAAAAACCAAACAAATAAACTCCACTTACAAACCAGTTCCTTAATAAACACAACAGTTACCAGCTGTATTTCAGAATGTTTCTGTCTGAGGGAGTACCAATACTTTATGCACTTTTGAGTGATGGGTTGAATGTCTGTTAATAATGGGCAAAGCTTTATTTTGGCCATAGTGGTGCATGCTCTTGGGGTGACATTTGTGTCTCTGATGGAACCATGCACACTAAATCTAACCAGCTGAGTACTGTGGAAGGAAATGTTTGAGGACACAAAATTCAAAGAGCAAAAGACCAAATTGAAGCCACCTTTGCTACTCATTGCACAGGAACCTTCTTCATTTAAATGTTTTCACACACAGGAAGTTCACCATAACAAAAGCATGCTCTGTGGTGTGTCCAAAGTGTGTGTTAGACTCTTCACTTTGATTTAGATTCAAATGGTTAGTGAAGAAAAATTTCCTTAGTAATGAGCCTGGCAGACTTGGGCAGGTGTTGACAAATCTTCCAAGGCTGTAACTTCCAAGAGGCGTGTTAATGCCTCAGCATCAGCAGTGGGACTTTAACTTTGAAACTTAATAATGACTTTAAATCTGCTGTTAACCCCCGTGGTAGAAGTGTCCAGTTTGTCCTGAAGTTGCAGCCTGAATTTCTTTTCCATGTCAGAAGGTTTTGCTTCTTTGCTTCCTTTTTCCTTACCAGCTGCCATTATTTAATTAATTTCTTTCTAGGGCTTTCTGCCTTTTCAGTGGAAAGTTGTGCAGAAGAAAGAAGGTAAAGCTCCTGGATAATGTATCTTTGCATTTATTACCAGATTATTTAATATAAATACTGATGGTGCCATTTGTTTCCATATTTCATAGAATAAAAAGAGACGTTGGCAGTTCAGCGCCTCCCACCTGAGCAGCAGCTGAGCAGGTGTCACACAGTGGGTCCTGCTGTGTTCGATGTCAGGTTCTTGGCTCAGATCAAGATTTACCACTGTTCACAGCAAAACTCTAGCTTGATTAGAAATGGGAGACTAATTGGTGTCACTAATGGATAATTTCCACTCAATTCCTCTAAGAAATCTCCAGATGAGGGAACCGATGTGCATCCTACCCCCGAGGGATGTGTTCTGTGTGTGTTTGTGATTCTGGGATGGCTGGGCCCTGAGTGAGAATTCTCCAAACTCCCCTCTGCAGGAAGCTCCAGTTCAGTTTTAGGTTTGCAAAGGGCCTTTGATGGGGCCCCTTAGCAACAGCTCAGTCTCATCTGAAGGCTGTGCAGCCTCTCAGCGAGGAAAGATCTTTGCATGAAAAGAATCCTGGCTGGCTGTGGGTGAGTGATCTGCAGAGGGAGGTCACCAGTGATGCTCTGTGGGGACCATGCTGTTCAGCTCCATCTGAGGTCACCTGGAGAGAGGGCAGACAGCAAAGTGACAAAGCTGTTCCAGAGGCCATCATGCATTAAGTTTCCACACTTGTTTTCTAATCACATTTTGAAGTTATCATTTACAATCTCCCCTGTTCATCAGCCTGCTTTTCCTTTGGGTTTGGGGATGCTCCTGCTGTAGGGTGGTTTAATATCCATTTAAACTGCACCACTTACGCACACCTTTATGTTGTGTGACAGTTCTGCTTAGGCAGTTATGGTAATTGGGAACATCCAGTAATTCTGCTTTTTTAGTTCTAGCAGGCAGTGGAATTTGTACCTCTGGCATAATGGTGGAAGTATTTTGAGCAAAGGTCTGTTTATATGGGAAGAGTAAATGGTTGGTGAAATGAAAGGAACCAGGCTTAACTAAAAAGTTATTAAAAAGACACTTGCTTGGAAGGTTGACTTGCATATAAAGTGCTTGGATGTGTGAAAGGAGTAATTAAAATGTATGATGGTTTCTGGGAAAAGTGTGTAGAACTCTCCTCAAAGAAACTTCCACTAACTCCTGTGCAAAGGACGGGAAACCCCGTGGAGCTTAATTTAACCCAGAAATCAGCACTTCTGCACTTTACATTATTCACATAAAGGTTTGGAAATCTCTCCCAGGCCCTGACCCTCTCACACTGTCAGTCAGAGTGGGTGATAGCCTAAAACAGGCACAGCCAGCCATGACATGTAGCTGACACTGGGCAAGTAGACCTGCTCTGCAGCATTAGGGAGGTCTGAAGGGTCTGCTTTCAGCAGAAGTAATTTTTCTTTGTCCAGAGTGGCCAGCATATCTGTTAGCTCATTTGGAACTGTGGAGGCCATGGAAGACACAATTCCTCTGGCACTGTGCTCACAGAGCCCTCGTTGCCCAGGGCATTACAGGAAGCCCTTGGACATGAGCTGGAGGACACAGGGCTGGAGCCCTGAGCCAGGCAGAGGATCCTGATTTGATCACTGGAAAGTATTTGTCAACAGTGGAACATAGGAATACCCTTTGCTTTCTGCTAATTTTCCTGTTGCTTCCCTGTATTGCTTTTGCCATCATTTCCATCACAGGAAAGTGTTCTCAGAACTAAGAAGGCAGAATAGCTCCAGCGCTGAAGATTCCAGGCCCTCACTGACCTGGAATCACCAGACAATCCTTGGCAACTACAGTACTGTTCTCTTACTTTGTTAACAAAGGTGTTGATGGTAAATTTGTTAACCTTTGCTACCAGAGGTGTTGATGGTAAATATGTCCCTGATTGAGAAGCGTGGATACAGCACCTTGAAGAAAGGAAAAGCTGCTGCTGTACAATCTGTGCCCCCCTGCACACCATCCTCCTCCTCCTACACTGTTTTCTCCTGGCAAGGAGAATTCTGAAGCAGGAGTCGCCCGTGTAAACAGGGAGCAACAAGCAATCCATCATTTGTCAGTTAACCCCAGCAAAGGGCATTGATATCTCTGGAGGAGGCAGTTTCTATTTCAAGTGAGGCTTCATCTGCCTCTGACTTTATGGAGTTTCTGTTGGAACAAGGAGCTCCCACTGCACTTTTCCTCCTTCCAGACTGAAACCGAGCAGGGGCTGAGCTCTCACCAACAGGAAAACAGATGAAGAGCTTTTTTTTTTTTTTTTTTTTTTCCTAGGATAACAATCTGGAAATAGAAAGGAGAATGATGTCTTTTGGGTGCTTTCAGCTGTCTGATGTTTTGAGCAGTAAAATTGCTGTGAGCCTGGGAAAGGTTAGAGCCATTTTCAAAGAGCAGGCCCAGAATGGGAGCAAGCCCTCGAACCAGCTAATACAGGTCTCTGCACCAGAGTGCAGCCCACTTGTATTCCTTGTAGGATGTGCTGCTGAACCACCCCTGCTCTGTGGGAATGCTGTTTTCCATTGTGCTCCTGAAGTTCATGTAATGGCTCTCTTGTTTATCTGCTTGAAGAAATCATGAGAGCAATAAATTCCTTTTCTCATTAAGGGATCTTTTGGAATTGTTGCTCCAGTGCTTTCCACCTGAGAGCAGAAGCAGTGATTTGTTCTGTTTCTCTTCAAGCTTCCAGCACACATCCCATTGGCTGTAAGGGATTCTGAAGGAATGGCTCTGTGACTTCTGTGGTTTCTGGCCTTGGATGTTTCCAGGGATGAGGCATCTTCTCTGGACAACCTGTGCCAGCATTTCACCACCCTCATCATACAAAACATCTTCCTTAGAGCTAATATATGGGTAAAGCAGGGCACTGACACCACACTGCCTCAGCTACTGGCACCACATCCAGAGGACTGGCGTTGTTCACCTGGTGCAGTCTTTTAGACTGCCCATGGCATTCGTAACTAGATGGAGAGTATTTATTTCCAGTTTAGTCAATTGAGTTGTAACAGCAGCTCTAAAATAGCTACAGCACAGGGGAGTTCATGTAAACACAAATAATATCCCCAGGTTTACCTACATAATTTCCTTCTCTGTTTGCAGACTGTGACACAGCATCCCACTTGTAATGATCACACAGTGATCACTGCAAGAGTGAAAAATACAGCTGGGTTCCCCCATCCTTGGCAGCTACAGCACTGTAACAACAAAAGCACGTTTATTAGAAGCACATTTCTATATTATCAGTCATAGATATATTCACATGACTTCAATAACACTGCGTGGCCAGGTGGTCAGAGACTCAGCTCTTCAGCAGGTTTTGACCATGTGAAAGGCAGAATAAGAAATGCACAAGAAACATCTGAGCAGTGCGGGACATCCTCCCAAAGTGCAGCAGGCAGTGCTGGCAGCAGTGCCCTGGAAAAGGTCTGAGCCCCCAGAGCACAAGGGGAAAGCCCTCCCTCTGCTCCATCCCAAATGGGAAGCAGGTGCCTGGAAAGACCTTTCAAGTCAGTGCAATAAACCAGAAAAGGAAGCTCTGAGCCCTCCATGGGAATCACTTGAGCAGGGAAATCTTGCTGGCAAAACGTTGTTGGTCACCAAGTGAGGCTGGATAAACCAGGTACTGAGCACTTAAATCTCTCTCTCATCATTTGGAAAACCTCCGAGTTCTGGCATTTGGGGATGCAGCAATAACTAGAAACTAATTACAAGAAAGAGAGGAAAGGGGAAAAAAAAAGCCAAAAATGCTTCTTGCCCTTTTATTCTTTGCAGCAGACAGGTGAAAAGAGTATTTTGCCAGCAGTAGCTCTGCATTATTTCACGACTGCACATCCCTCTTGCGCTGCAAGTTAGAAATTACAGTTTAATTCTTTTATTTTGCCTCAGCTCTAAGGTACCTGAAAGAAGCCATTTTTGCCAACTGTTCCTGGGCTCCAAAAGCAGCTGATTGCTGAAAAAGCACTCAGTGCACCTCTACTTCGGAAAGGGTCTCTGTAGAGAGGAGAGTGAGGGGTGCAAATATTTTTGAAATGACTCTGTAGCTCCCTCATCCAGTGCACTCTGTGTTTGTGTGGGTTGTGTGTTTTGCAGTGGCTGGCGGAACAGGAGGCTTTGGGCTTTAGTTTGTGTACATTTGAGGTTCTTCAGGCTTCCCAGGCTACTGACCTGCATGAGGCTAGGAGGCCTCTGGGGCTCCTGCATTCCCAAGGCCATTGTCGTGGGGACCTGGATTTTTGAGCAGGAGCGGATATCAGGTGTAAGAGCAGCTGGGCAGCTGTTTCTTAATGGAGCTGGGTTTGTCCTTGCTCATATCAATTCATGCTTAGATCTGACCTCCTGTCTCTATCTTCTCATGGCAACAATGTTAATTCGAAAGCACAGTTTTTTATTTTCTGCAGTCTGTTAACGCTTTTCCTGCTCTTACAGAACAACCAGGACACACAGTGCAGATGTTACGAATTACAGAGGTGCTGAGGTTCTGCCAGCTCTCAGATCTGGTGGCATTTTCTCCTGGCAGCTGATGAGCACACGTTTGCAATGCCAAGCACTCCTTCCCTCAGAGACCCTACAGAATGATCTATGCACCAGGGCAGTGCTCTAGGAGGAAAACTGGCGACCTGCACAAAAAGAATGGAGTCCTGCATCAAACAAATGCCTTGTGCCACAAGGCAAAAGGACTTGGTGTCCCCGCATCCCTCCTGGCCCAGGCAGCAACTTTGTCCTCTGCCCTACACCACACACACTGCAAGGCCCCAGGAACCAAAAGGCTTCAGGATTTCCCTCTCAAATCACTGACTACAGTGCAATGAAAAGAACAAGCATTTCTGATTCATTCATTCTGTCCTTTTATTCCAACAAAAGCACTAAATGAACCACTTCTAACTTAGCAAAAGCTACAACTCAGCTGACTAAGGAACATATTCCAGACCTAGCGCTGAATAATATTATCTATCAGAAACAGAAAGGGCTTCCTAACACTTTTCTTTAAAAAAGTTATCTCTAGTTCAAGCCTTTAGGACTCTTAATCCCTTGGCTTCACTATGTCACTACATATGTTGAACCCCAATGTGTATTTTATTAATTAAACAGGAATAGATGGCATGAGATGGCCTTCATCCTGTTATCTTTACTTCTACCAGAGAGCACGACTAATTTCTACCCCTAATTTCATCTAAAGCATTCACTCTATTAACACTCCTCGTGTTCCTGGTAGGCCAGGGCATGCACTGGAGGGACCGTGAGGCTCTCGCTTCTTCCTCAGTGCTCCAGCTCAGGCGTCTTCAGGCCATGCTGTGGACAGCCCTGGCCACAGCTCAGACAGCCCTGGGTCCCTTGGAGCCACAGCCCTCCTCGGCTGGTGGCAGTGACAGGCGTGGCTCTGCCCCTGCCCACTGGGAGCTTCCAGCAGGCTTGGGCAGGGGCTGTGGGGGCAGCACTCGGGGATCAGTCCTGGGGTCGAGGTACTGTAAAATGCAGGCGAACCCAATGGGAAGGAGTGATGATGTCCAACATCAGGTGAGAAGGCCGAATGACTTCTTTATTATAACACTTTATTATACATTAATATACTATATAAAGGAAGATACTAAAACTACATAACTGCTTTCTCTAATTACCATATCTAACTACTCACAACTCGTGACCCTGTTCTCCAGAGTCCAGCCACAGGTGGATTGGATTGGCCACCAGGCTCAAACAATCCTCACCAGAATCCAACCAAGCAATCACCCCAGGTAAACAATCCTCCAAACACATTCCACATAGGAAAAACAAGGAGCAGAAATAGAAAATGTTTTCTGTTTCTTTCTCTCTGCGCTGTGCCCCTGCTCTGGGGGCTCTCGCTGGCTTCACTGGCTCCGTGCCCTGGTGCTGGTGCTGCTGTGTCCCCAGCTGGTGGCTGCATCGCCGGGTCACAGCCGCCACCCTGCTCAGGTGGGCAATCTCAGTTGTAAAAGGCACAGCTTCTTTCAAAAGATCAGCTTAGAACCATGTGGCAAGTATAGCTGGGAGCCCAATTCCTCCTCTGAAGGCTGAACTTCTGAACTGCAGATAATTACTACTCTTCTCCTCCCTTTGGTGGCATCTCCTATCTCAAGCTGTAGAAACAATATGTAGGTGCTTTCAAGCTTAAAATAGGGAACATCTCTCAGTGCGGCTGTGAGTTGAGAGATACCATCTTTGTGCTTCCAGATGAAGAGCCCAAGGCTGAAGAGCTGGAGGTGTGTGTTCCCATGTGGTGGCTGAGTCACCAGCAGAGCCAAGGGCAGGGTCGTGTCACAGCAGCTCAGAGCATGAGGGTGGTAAAACACTGGAGGGGGTGAAACGCTGGCACAGGTTGCCCAGAAATGGGGTGGATGCCCCATCCCTGGAAACATCCAGGGTCAGGTTGAGGGCTCTGAGCAATCTGACCCAGCTGAAGTTGTCCCTGCTGGTTGTAGGTTGGTTGGACCACAAGACATTGAAAAAGTCCCTTCCAAAGTCTCCAAAAGTCCACACCATTGTCATTCCATGGTTCTGGAAGCCAGGCTGCTGGCAGGGGACAGGGCCCTAGTCTGGGACATGGCCCCACTGTCCTTGTGCTGCTGGGTGGTGGCATGTTCCTCAAACAAGCATTCCAGCCATGTTCCCTGCAGCAGGACAGGCCTGGAGATTGGGGCTTGGGTGAAGCACCGCTGCCTTGTGCTCCTTGTGCCAGGCTGGAGCTGGGAGCTCAGTGTGGGGGGGGAGGCTTGGGTGCTGTCCCTGAGCTGGTGACACTGGAGAGTCCCTGCAGGGACAGTCCCCGGTGGGCCTGTGCTCCCTTCCAGCAGGGGTGGCAGGAGGGTGGTGAGTTTTATTTCCCGTGGAAAAGGGCTGGTGTTCATGTCCAGGGGCCTGTGGCCCCGAGTGGGCGGCTGCCTCCTAAAATTCCAAACAGTGCAGGATGTCTCCCAGACCCAACCTGCCACCACCTCCAGCTCGAGCTGCCCTGGCAGTGCCATGCACCTCCTGCTAACTGGCATCAGGAAACTGCCACGCCTGGATGACAGAGGCAAGCTGGCATGTCCTGCCGAGCAGCAGGCAGCAGATGGCAATGTCGCCCTGCTGGAACTGCGGGGATGCAGGGAGATGCTGTGCTGACAGCTTGGGGACAGGAGACAAAGCCTGGTGGTGGTCCAGCTCCTTTAGCAGAAGCCGTAGGGTCTCCAGAAGCCTTGGATGTCTGGTTGAGGTGCTCCTTGACTCCGGGCTACTGTGGGTCCCTGCTCCCCACGGCCACCCAGGCGGGACAGATGAGCAAGGGAACAGGTAGGGACACTCCTCTCTCCCTGCTCCCTCCCCAGCCTGGCAGAGGCTGCTGTGGGTTGCTCACAGCTGGAGCAGCTCAGATGTAAAAGAGCCCAGATTGGCTCTTGCCAGGCCTTGTTTGGAGTGATTTTGACAGCTGGGGACACTGAGGCAGGGAGCAGCGGCTGTGAGTGGGTGAAGCTGCTCCCAGCGCTGAGCCTTGGCATGGCTGGGATGTGACATTTGGCAGGGTGTTGTGCTTCTTCCCTCTGCTCACCCTGGTGCCAGCAGGTGTTTTCCAGGTGCAGCCGCTGGGAGGTTTGGATGGCCACATCTCCTCCCTGTGCCCCACACAGCCCCAGTGGGATGGGAAGCTGGGTGTTCCCTGCCACTGCCTGCCTTGGTGGTATCCCAGAGTCACCTCAAGGACTTTGTGCCATGCACTCTTTATCTGATGGGAGCAGAGCCAGTGTTGGAAATGTTTTCTTCTCCTCTTCTCCAAGCAGCTCATCCCGCCTTTTATCAGGCAGGGCTGCTGAGCTCAGGGAAACAGGAGCTGTGTGCCTGCTTGGGGCACGCTCCTGGGGCATGGCTGTGGGTTTTGTTGACTTCTCTGGGCTCATGCTGGTGACTGCATCAGTGGTACAAAACACAGGGTTGGCATCAGCCCTGGGTGTAGGTGGCAGCTCCATGTGCTGCCACTGCAAGTACCACCAGCAGCCAAGGCACCTCATCACAGGCCTGGGAAGGAGAGGCCAGAAGGTGCTAAGAAATAATTCTAACTTGCCTAAAGGGGCACTGCGGGTCCCCTTGGCCTCCCCATTGCCTGGATCCAGCACATTCCATCGTGGTTTGGAAGCAGGCTGCTCCTTGGGGTGCAAGACACTGAGTTACATATCCTCTTCTCCCCAAACTGCAACCCTTCCAATTGGCACAGGGCCATGCAGGTGCTAAAAACCAAATTAATTTCCTCCCTCTGAGCACTCCTGACTCAGCATTCCTTCAGTCAGCACTTTAGAGCAGGTTTGAGATAACAGGAAAAGGCAAAGCAGAGAGCAGAGCCCATTGTCCTGGCTGGGTACCTCCCCATCAGGTACAGCCACAGAGAAGCTGGCAGTGCACTCTCAGCATGCCTGGGCCAGGCATGGCTTTGGCAAAAGGCTTTGTGGGTCATGGCAGTGGTGTCCTCCCTCACCCACTCTCCACTGTATCCCTGGCTCTGCTAAAGGGTGTGAGTACCTTGGAAGCTGCTGGGTTTGGGATGCTCCTTAAGAAAATTAAGGCTTTATGCCAGGAGGCATCAGGTCCGTGTGTTCTGAGTTGAATTTCTTCTTACAAAAATTTGTGTGACTCTGTTTTCTTTACCTAACACATGGCGTTGTTGTCATTCATTAGACGTGGCCAGGCTTTGCCACAATGGCAGCTGCATTTTGGGAGGAGTGTCCTGGGCTGACACATCCATGAAATGTGGTGAACAGTGCTCAGGAGAGAGGTCAGACTGAATGAGAGGTCCTAAGGTTTTGGGGCTGGCTTCTCTGTTGATGCTGTGTGTGGTTTTCTGTGCTCCTCCCCTCTAGAATTATGATTTGGTTTCCAGGAGAGGCTTGACTTTACACATCAGCTGTTAGAGGTGTCACTTGTGTCAGCTGGAAGGGCTCCCAGGAGACCAGGGCACAGTGTCGAGGTGAAGGGGGGCTCCTCTGTCCTGGAGAATGGCGAGTATGGGATGGAACAATCAGAGACCGATGACAGAGAGGGGGTGTGGGCACCTGGAGAAGGGGACTGGCAGTGCTGGAAAAGCCATGTCTACACACAAGGAGGAAGGAAACTCTGCCTTGGAATAAAGGACCAACTGAGCCAGACCCTTTTTCACTTGATCACCTAGAAGACCTGGAAAATCAGTGGAGAGGGGAAAGCAATCCAAACTGAATGCACTGAATCTTGGCAGGGATGTTCAGAGATAAGGAATGTGCAGCCCTTGCAGTCATGAGAAGGAGCCCCAGCCCAAGACCAGGAGATGCCTATCAGGCTGGACATTGCTTGTGCCACGTACACCACACCTGCTGGGTGTTCAGATTGCTGCCAGTGTTATAAACCCCTATCACTCTCCAGATGCAAATAAGCCTTATCTCCTAAAGTGAATCCTATTAACCAGGAGTGGACTTTGCTGCCAGTGTTTATGCCCTTTAAATCTCACTTGGAGCTTTTCTGCCTCTAGTGACTTGGGGAGGGTTTGAGGAAAAGAAAAACAAAGTGGTTTCTTCCAGCGTGAGCTGCTCTGAGCTGTGGGTGTCCTGAGAGCCCCATGGGTGCTGCTGCAGGAGCAGTTCCAGGTTTGTGTTGGTGCATTGGGGAGGATCCAGGAGCTCTGCCAACTCCAGCCAAACCAGTTGGGATGTTGTTTGCCCGAGTGTGGAGCAGGAAGCTGCCCTTGCTCTGCAGTTCCCTTGGCTGGCTCAGGAGAGTTTGTCAGAGGCACTTGCACACCATACTCCCCTTGCAGTGCCAAATCTACCGATAATGGACTTGCAGGTAATAATGCTGGGCTGCAGCTGCCCCTGCCTCCAGTCCTGCAAGCCAAGCACAAGCATTGCAAGGGACCTTTCTGGCCCTTTGTTTAAATAAAGTCTGTCTTGGTGTTCCCAGGAAGGCTTCTGTAGCAGGGGCAGTAGTTTGTGAAGTCCTGGTATGGGGCAGTGACTCTGTTTCACACATGATTCATGCAGTTCCCAGTAAGGATCCTTTGCTCTCTGGCACAGTTGTCTGTCACCAGCCTGTCCTCCCTGTAAGGCCACTTCTTTTCACTATTTCAAGGTAAAGCAGCCCATTTCCCTTGAGGAAGAGAGCCTCTGGTCAAGGAGCAAGGGAAATATTGTCTCCCAGTTTGGCTCCTCCTCCCTTAATGCTGTGCCCATCTCTCCAAGCTGTCCCTCTCCCCATTGCTTGGGGAAGGGGAGCAGTTGATGCCTTGTGAAGGCTGACCTAGAACAGAGACTAAATGGAGTTAAAGGATAAAGTAGGGATTTATTAAAAGGCCTCAATGGATCCACCTTGGGCAGCACAAGAGCCCAGCCAGGGCTGCACCCAAGATGAACCCAAAATGGTCACAAAAAATGGACCACTGGTCACGGGGTCTCTCACTTTTATAAGTTCTGCTCCATTTGCATATTGGAGTTAATTGTCCAATTCCAGGTCCAGCCCATGAGGTCCCATCCTTCTTGTTTTCTTCTTCAGTCCACCATTGTTTGTGCTCTTGGGCCTGAGATTTGGATCATTTGTCCTTGGTCCCCAGCTGGAGAAGGAATGGTTTTGTCTCTCTGCTCTGTGCAGAGAGCTTACCATCCCCTCATGTGAAGCTCAGAAGTACACACCAAAGCAGCAGAGAATCTGAAAAATATAAAAGCTAAAAAACCTGAGGCATCATAGTGAGTGGGACTGCAGAGGGTAGTGCAGATCAGCGAGTCACAGAATGGTTTGGGTTGGAAGGACCTGAAAGGCCATCCCATTCCTATCCCCCTGCCATGGGCAGAGATGCCATTCACTATCCCAGGTTTCTGCAAGCTCTGTCCCACCCGGCCTTGAACACTTCCCGGGATGGGGCAGCCACAGCCTCTCTGGGCAGCCTGTCCAAGACATCCTGCCTTCCTTAGGTGTAGCTATAACCTACAGGTGTGGAGGTGGAAATGACACCACCTGGACCTCTTGTACCAGCCCGGCTCCTCAAACAGCTCCACGAGCTGTGACAAACACCAGTTCAGCAGCGGAGGAACGTGCTGCTGCTGCATTGCCAGTAGAGAGCTGATGGGGAAACTGGAGACTTGGCTGCCCCTTCAGAGCTTTGCAAAGCTGCCTGGATGCTGCTCTTCCTGCATCTCCCTCGGCAGCCGGATCAGCAGAGGGCACTGCGTGTCCATGCTTAATCGACCTGGGAAGGGAAGGAAGGTCTTTTCCACCGCTCCAGCTCCAGCAGTATTTGCTCATTGACCACCAAACCTCTCCCCAGTTGCCAGCCAAAGAGCTCCGGGCTGCAGGACTACCTCCCTGATGGAAAGACTGGGCCTGATGAAGGAAATCAGGAGGCATTCGGTGAAACGACAGGAAAATTTAGATCAAACGGCAGGAAATCCGCCCTCAAGCAGCACAGAAGAGCCGTGCTGTGGAAAGCTCTGCTCTGGCAGGAGGTGATCCAAGACAAACAGGGAGCTGCCTTCTGGGATGGACTGGCTGGCGGGCAGGATAGGCGAGAGCTGGGGATCTGGGCAAAGCCATAAAAGCCGTTTGGCTTTGTGCTCTGCTGTGGTCACTGGAGGTGGTCAGGGAGGAGCTCCCGCCCTGCCCAGTCTGCAGGATGGTACCCCCAGCCCATGCAGGAGCAGAAGGAGCCTTTCTCACCATGGCTTGAGGCAGATATCTATATTTATAACTTCTATATGGGATTTAACAGGGTATTTACCAGCCTGAAGTGGCATCAGCATGGTCCCAGCTGCGTTTGGTGCAGACAGTCCCTCCTTGGTGAGGTAGGGGCTGTTTGGAGACTTTGGGCTCTTCCCAAATGAGATAATTTGTGTGCAAACACAGAGATAAATGTCCCCAAGTTGATGTTCCCATAGTGCCTGTGGAAGTAGCTGCTTGCTGGAGTGAACAGGGAGCCTCTTGCATTGCTGCAGCACTGCAGGTTTTGATGCCGTAGTGACTTCTTCTCAGCGGAGGTCTCTGGCTGCAGAGTCAGCAGGGAAGATCAAAGACTCATGGATTTCCTTGGATGGAATGTCCTGCTGCCTTTCATGGGGCAGGAAGGGAGAGTGACTGAATTGTGGAGTGTTTTCCCTTGGGTTTCTTCCCTGGTTGAAATCAGGGCTTGTCTGAGAGCTCTTGGATGGCGAGTTGGCAGCACTTGGGTGACCACCCCATAACCCCCTCCTGTTTGGCTGGTTCCTGCAGGGCTGCACCCCCACAGGAGGCCAGGCACGTGCATCTCCACGAGGTAGCTGTGGGCTGAGCCAGCCCAAGGCTTCACTCAAACGTAAGCTGACATATTTCCAGCCAGTAGGAAGTGATCACTGCCTGGGAACCTGCCTTGGAGTGCATTTGTTGACTGAAACCTTTATCAGGAGAGTGAAGGTGGTTTCCAGACTTGTCGATGTCCTCGAGATAGCTTTCGTGGAGGCTTTCCAAGACATTGCAATCTCAGCTATTGCCCTTTGACAGCAGCAAAGATAAAGATATACAAACCTCCCGTTCAAGGAATCTTCCTCCTCCTCCTGCAGTTCTTCAGATTAGGCTGCTCCAGGGCTCTGCCCCTGGAACAACCTGCTGGGGAATTACACACAGACCTAATCACCCAAGTGCTCTCTGCCTTGTTTCTCCTCACCCTCTTGGAGCAGGGCCTTGTGTGGAGGTGTCTGAGCTCTGCACAAGTGAGAGGAATCCTCGAGGTAGAGGTGACTGATCCTCTCTGACTTTGCAAGCAGAGGGCTGTCTCTCATCCTGTTCAGGCTGCCTAAACAAGTCAGTGTTGCTCAGGAGAGATGAGAAAGCTGAGCCAAAACCTGGCACAATTAACGCCTGAAACAGAAGTGTGTTCATGTGGGACTATAAAGGAGCTGGAAAATGCTGCCAGCCTATCCATGAATGTGCCGGTGTGTTGAACCTCCTGGAGGCCACAGGAAAAAGTGCTAAACCCAAAAGGGGGAGAGGTCTGTAAGGGGGCCCGGCTGGGGAGGTTGAGGCTACACACACCTGCCATGAGAGGAGGCTGTGGCAGTGCCAGTCATTAAAGATGGAAGGGGAGGTGAGCTGCAATGAGCTCTGGGCCATCTCCATCCTGCAGATGGAATCACAGAATCATTTAGGTTGGAAAAGACCTCTAAGGTCATCAGCCATGTCCCCAGGTGCCTTGTCTACACTCCTTTAAGTACCCCCAGTGATGGTGACTCCATCACTTCCCTGAGCAGCCTGTTTTAGTTCCTAACAACCTTTTTCATGAAGAATTTTTTTCCTAATATCCAATCTAAATCTGGTGTGATTTGAGGCCATTTCCTCTTGTTCCACTGTTGTTACTTGGAAAAAGAGACCAATCCCCACCTGGCTACATCCTCCATCAGGGAGTTGTAGAGAGTGATAAGGTTCCCCCTGAGCCTCCTTCTCTCCAGGCTGAGCCCTCCCAGCTCCCTCAGCCTCTCCTGGTGCTCCGGACCCTTCCTCAGCTCCGTTCCCTTCTCTGGACACGCTCCAGCCCCTCAGTGTCCTTCTTGCAGCGAGGGGCCCAGAGCTGGACACAGGGTTTGAGGTGTGGCCTCACCCGTGCCCAGCACAGGGGACAATCACTGCCCTGGGCCTGCTGGTCTCACTGTGGCTGCTCCAGCCCAGGTGCCACTGGTCCATTTGCCCACCTGGGCTCGTGTTCAGCTGCTGTTGAGCAGCACACTTGATTGCTGGTCCCCTTAGGTGACTGTCTTGAGGACTCTCCCTCTCAACACTCAGGAATCTTCTGCAGATTTTCAGCACAGATGTATCCATGGCTGGCTTTTCCCTCATTTGTTCTTGAGCCAGAGGACAGGGCTGGCACAAACAGCTCCTCTCCCTGCCTGTGCTCTTCGATGTTGATTTGAAATAGTCTCTCTTTGGCCTTGGGTTTCAGAGGGATGCCTTTCAAAACCAGAAATAAATGGGCTTGAAATATTTCCCATAATTTTGCAAGATCTCAACCCTCTGATAGCCAGATTAGATGAAGGATAACAAGGAAATCAGCATTCAGGCTGGAACCACTATTGTTAAACAGACACCACCGTAAAGCCAGTACTTCTTGTTTACAATTGAACTCATGAATTTTTAGATATTAATGTATGAGAGATTGAGTAAACAACCATTGTGCCTCTCAGGAATGAGTCCCAGGCTGTCCTGAGCTGGAATACTTTGTACTTTCCTGATTGCCTTCCAAGAATTTCAAATTACTTGGTAAGAGAAAAACAACCCGGCTTCACGAGATGTTTGTGAGGTTTTCTGGATGGACTTAGGTCTTCTGCTCTGTGATGGGGCTGCTTTGGGGCAGAGCTCTGGGAACTGTGGGACACTGAACACCTGGGTGTTCGTGGACAGGTGGGAACTTCATGTGAAGTATAAACCACCAGGGTCAGGAGGGTCAGCCCGGGGCTGTTAAAACCCCGCACAGGTTTGCAGCTGGTGTGTAGGCCTGGCAGTCAGCATTCCCAGTTTGTTTGGCATGGAAACATCGTGGACACTGGCACAGGGAAGTGAAGGGACAAGTGGGAAGTCACACAGCAGTTCAGGGAGAGAGCCAGCAAGAAAAGGAGCCTGCTTGCCTGATTCATGAGCCTGCAAGGAGCAACTCGGGTGCTCTTGGGCATGGGTCCATGGGAACAGCCCCCAGGGACAAAGTCACAAAGGGATGTGTGGCCCCCACGCCATGGAGAGACCATGCCATGCTCTCCAAGGAAGCTATGGCCCATGTTATGCACTCCTGGGTTCTCCATTCTTACCCAGAGTGTATCCGTGCCAAGGTGGCCCTGACAACTGCAAATTGTCCCTCTGGGCCAGCCTGGGCAATCCTGCCTCGGGCATCCTGGCCAGCACTTTGGTAAAGCAGGCAGGATGGGTCCCTCTCTACCTGGCTTCTTCTTGGCTTGGGTTCCCAAGCCAGCAGCCTGGAGCTGTGGAAAGTCATGAATTCGGGTTACCAAACCATCTGCTGGCTGCATTTTAAAAAGCAATTAAAGCAAAATTGTTTCCAGCCCTTCTGTTTGCAAGATGTAGTCTAAAGAGAGAGAGCCAAGCCAGGATTTGCCCGATCCTGCCGTTGCTCCAAGTATGAGTTAATTTGATTTAATTCCTCATGCTGGAAAGTGAGGAATTCCCTGCTGAGGGTTCAGGAAGCATGCAGGTAAACAGGGCTGTGTGCTGTTCAGTTTACATGATGGGAAATCCCAGGAAAATGGCATTTTGAGGCTTTTAAAACTGATTTTAATTAGAAATTATTGAACAGAGTTCAAAAAATGTAGGAAGTAGGAATACTTCAGCATGGTCGAGGATGATAGTGTTGCTGGAGATGGATGGATGGCAGGTCTAGGCAGAGCTGGAGGGTCTGAGGAGCTGTTCCTGGGGTACCCCACAAGGCTGGGGGACTGGTGTAGGGGCAAGGGGTCCCTCAGAGCCACCTCTGCTCACACCCTGACTCCCAGGGACCTCTCAAAGCATGAAACTCTTCTTTCTTGCTTTTCTCATAGTGAAAGGCACACAGAGAGAGGGGGGAAAAGGAGGTAGGGATGAAAAGAGAAGGTAGGGTGACATCATTCTTCCTTGTCCTCTTTTGGCAGCTGTCATCCTGCCAAATCAGAGGATGACCTTGTGCTGGAGGGGAAGGTGAGGCCATGCCTGGTGGTGAAGGGCACAGACATAGAGGATTTAATATTCTCTGTGTTTTTTTGTCCGCAGGGTTTTCATTCCTGTTCTGCTGAGAGGTCATGCCCAGGAGAGCTGGGGAAATGAATCCTCATAACCCACACAGGGTACAGCTTTGGGGGCAGCTGGGGACTGCCTGAGAGCCAGAGATGACAGGATCAAGATGCTCTGCTGCTTCAGGCTACGCTCGGTGGAAAGGTCACACACCCAGGCCAGTGGTGACAAACCTGTGATGTTCTGGGAGCAAAGGAGAGAGGGAGCAGATGTGGGACAAAGCACCTTCTTTTTCCAGCAGGGGAAGGTGAGATGCCCCAGTGCTGAGTCTTGGTGAGATAAATCAGAGAGTCCCAGAATAGTTTGGGTTGGTAGGGACTGCAAAGATCATTTAGTTCCAACACCCTGCCCTGGGCAGGGACACCCTCCACAAGACCAGGCTGCCAGAGCCACAGCCAACCTGCCCTTGGACAATTCCAGGGACAGCACAGCCACAGCTTCCCTGGGCAACCTGTGCCAGGTCCTCATAGGGAAAAAGTTCTTCCTAATATCCCATCTAATCCCATCTTTCAATTTGTACCCCTTCCCCCTTGTCCTGTCACTATGGTTCCTGACGACCAGTCCCTCCTTGGCTCCAGCCTTCGGACACTGGAGGGTGTCGTGAGGTCTCCACACCACCTTCTCTTCTCCAGGCTGCACAACCCCAACTTTCTCACCCTGTCTCCAGAGAGAAGATGCTCTTATCAACTTCGTGGGCCTCCTCACGACGGTTCCATGTCATTCTGATGCTGGGGATACCAGAATTGCTGAGACGAGATAAATGAAGTGATGGTGCTGTGCTGAGTCTGGGGAGTGCGGGATGCCCGGCTTTGCCTTGTTCCCTTGCACTGTGCCAGCTGAACGTGCCGTGGCTGTGCATCGAGGGGGCAAAAACCCCAAGAGCATGCTCAGGAGGCGTTCCCTGCTGAGCAGAGGGCTTAGTGTGAGTTTGTGGGTCCCAAGTTGGGCAACTCCCTGGGGGCTCCCCTGGCAGGGGAGACCCTCCTGGAGCAGTTCTGTGTCAGGAACCAGAGACGCATTGGACTTTTTTGGTCTTCAGCTTCTGTTTATTGTTATCTTATCAAAACTTCAGCACGCTGTCTGCACCAGACTCTGCGTGCAGGAAAACAGCACAAAAATGGCCAACAATCTCTTGTTACAAGGCATTTTAAATCTAATCAAAAACTAAGTTACCCAATTAAGAAGTGACACCTAGATTATTTCCCTTTCTAACCCAATAACTGACCCCTAAAGACCCGCAATGCGGATTCTTCCGCCCAATTACGAGATACCACCCAAACCCAAGAAGAAAGAGGAAGAAGAAGAGAGAAGAAAGGATCTCGAGACAACACCCTGTATCCTCCATCTTGAACCCATCTATAACATACTAAAAATCCTAAAACCTAAATGTCTCACCCATGTGACATACTACACTACTCTCTACAATCCCTACAATCTATTTCACACTTTCCTGGTTTCTAGTTTACTTGGAGGCTTAGGAGGCCTTCTCCATGAATGAGGGTCAAAGTGTTTTCCTGGGAGTCAGAGCACCCCAAGGCAGACACAGGGATATTCCCCCTGCCCTGGGTTCCCACAGCTTCGCACAGCTGCAGGGTCTTTGCTGCTTGGTTTGCAAGGAAAAAGCCCCGAGCGCAGCCCCGGGCCGAGCTTATGTAAGAGCTGGCAGCGGGGCCGGCGGTGCGGAAACCCAGCGGGGCGCAGCCGCCTTTGATTCTCTCCTGTTTGCTCAGCAGCTTTCATACGGCGGGGGAGCAGGGCGAGGACGCGAGATTCCTGCACACTGAACTCCTCTGTTTCTCTCGGCAGGAGAAACAGGACAGAAAACAAAGCCCCGAGCCAGCTCTCGCCTCGGAGGCAGCGTGCTGCCAGAACCCCCGCGGGACAGCCTGTTCCCCTGGGGAGCGGCCACCCCAGCCGGGGTGCCACGGGCTGGGATGCAGGAGGCGCCGGGAGCCCACCCGGGGGGGTTCTGGGTGCTGCAGCCCTTTTGGTGGCCGGGTGAGGGTTGCCCTGTGGCACTGAGGAGCAGGGAGGTGAGGGCAAAACTTCCTGGCGGGATTCAGGTGATGAGTCCTGTGAACTTGAAGAGCCCGGGATGGAGTCTCCAAAGTGACACCAGGCTGGACACTGTGTGGCCACTGTCACCTGTCCAGGTACCCCGCAAGGCACAGTCCTAGGCAGCAGCTCCGAGCCCTGTCTGACCCACCATGGGGTGCAGCAGGGAGAGGAACAGGTCAAAAATCTCTGCTCCTCTCTGCAATGGACTCTGTCTGGGGGTTTCCAGTGCTCCCTTAAAGCTGGGCTGCTTTATTTACCATTTCCCTTGAGAAATAATTTCCTGGCTCTCTTGCCCCCATACTGATCCCTGCCAGTGACAGAGGGCAATGGGGCTGACCTCAGCCCTTTCCCAACACAGGATTAGCTAAGCTGGCTCCTCCGAGACACAGCCCAAACCCATGCCAGCTCCCCTAAATCTCCAGAGAACCACGATTTCACCACTGCTCTCCTCCTCCAAGGTGAGAAGGCAAGGGGCACAGACTCAGTGGTGGGGTTTGAAACCCTTCCGAACAGTTTCAAGTGGGGTTTGCTTGGGAACAAAATGTCCTGTAGCCACCCTAAAGTCACTTGGCTGGGGGAAAGCACTGGCCTTGAGAGATGAGCAAAAGCATTGGCTGTGAGAGAATGCAGCAAAACTCCTCAGAAACGTTATTGCTGCTGAAGGAACACGAGGGGAGGATGGTTTGGTGCTGTACCCCTGTCCTGCCAGCCGTGGTGGGCAGCGAGGTCCCCTCTCTCCCAGGACACTGCTGGGGAGTTATCCTGAGCTGCCCTGCCCCAGCTCTGCCACAAGCCTTGTGCTGCTCTGTGCACTGGTGCTGCTGGCTTCTGCTCCCAAAAGGAAGAGCTGTGGCAGGGGAAAAGCCATCTGGGACAAAAGCTGTTTTCCTGGCTGGGATGTGGGGGTTCTGAGGTACACACACACACACAAACCCATGGAAGTGCAGAGGTAGGAAAGGGGGTGCTGCCCTGGGTGCCTGCTTTGGGTGCTGAGCACCCCTGCAGGGGCCTGAGCTCTGCTCCTCCAAAACCCTTGGGATCTTGGTGGCAGGGAGGATGCAAAACCTGGGACCACTTTTCCAAACCTCTTGGCCTGGGGTTTTGTGAGAGCTGGCTTTCTTGTAGGATTCCCACTCTGGGCTTAATGGATTTGAAATACTGCAAGAGCAGCCCTTTTTCTGTTTTGTTTTGGTTTTTTTCTTTTTTTTTTTTTTCCCCTGATATTTGTGTCTTTCCACTTCTGTCTCTGGCCAAGGCAAGCAGTGCCAAGGCACAAGGGCCAGGCACACCCAGAGGGAGGAATGGGGAAGCAAAGTACCCTCAAGCCGCAGGACAGTTGGGACAGAACACAAACCCAGTGGTGGGAGCAAGGAGGAAGAGGGTTTGCTTACCACCTCTGGCTAAGGGATGGCTCTCCTCACAGGGATTCATGGAATCATCACATGGTTTGGACTAGAAAGAACCTTGAAGATCTACTAGTCCATCCCCTGCCATGAGCAGGGACACCTTCCACTAGACCAGGTTATTCCAAGCCCAATCCAGCCTGGCCTTGAGCACTTCGAGGAATGGGGCATCCACAACATCTTTGGTCAACCTGTGTCAGTGCTTCACCACTCTCTGAATGAAGAATTTCTTCCTAACATCCAATCTAAGCCTGCCCTCTGTCAGTTTAAAACCATTGCCCCTTGTCCTATTACTCAATGTCCTTGTCAAAAGTCCCTCCCTGACCTCCTTGGAAGCCCCTTTTCCATGCTGGAAGGTTCCTGGACTCGAGACCAGTATCGTGGCTCCAGTTCAGCCCCCTGTCTCCTGCTCCTTCTCTGATGCTGGGTCATCTTGGCAGAGGTGAGGAAGGTCTGCACAGGGGTTTTTCACAGGATTCCCACCCCTTCCCAGCCCCATGGACGGCTCTCCCTGCCCCTGCTTTGAGCAGGAATATGGGCTCCAGCTGCAAGGGTGGAAAAGGCTCCAGCTCCCAAAAAGCAGCACAGGATCAAAGCTTTCGAAACACTCGGGGCATTTGGCCCGGGAGGTTTTGTTCTGACTATTTATAGCAGTTGGGGCCAAGCGAGTTCAGAGCTGGAGGAGAACTTTTCCAAAGCTGGGGGCCATTTGGATGAGGGACGGCAAAAGGGAGTTCAGCCAGGCCCGTTTCCAGCAAATGTTGACTCCTTCCCTTAGGTATGTGTTGCTATCCGTGACACACTAACAACAGCTCTGCACACAAGTGCCTGGCTGGCCCTGTAAAGATCGAAACAAAAATGTGAACTGGCTGGGAAGGAGAACATGGAAAAGAGAAAGTTTCCAAACGGCACAGCTGTAGCGTTTGAAAGCAGAAACTTTCCTTACCAGCTTGTTTTCATCCTCCAGTCAACATCCCTCAATTACATATACACTGGGATTGTTTTCCAGGGGAAAGCTGGCAATTATTTTAGGGCAGAAAGACCAAATTATTTCTGTGCTTGGAAAATGAGAGGAGGGGCCTTTTTATCTTCAAGGTGAATTTTCCAGTCTTTCTAATTTTCTAGATTTTTTTTTTTCTCTGAAGAGCATTTCCTTTTCCTGTGCTACCCAGCAAAGCCTGGCTTAAACTCTGAGCAAGCAAACCAGCACAACATCCTTTAAATCCTGTCACCCAGACCATGAAGGCAGAGCTGGGGTTTTCCTGTCTGCCAAGTGAATTGTGCAGCAGCTGCTGCTGCTGTTTAGTCGTGAGGAGCACGAGCAGGGTGCTGTAGATACACACCATGGCTTTTTGCATGCCTGGCTCTGCTCTCTTGATATGAAGCGCTCAGTACAGGTTATAAAAATATCCCTCTAATTACCAGTAGCTTCCCAGCCATGCTCAGCATCTCCCTTTCTCCTAGGAAAAGGGTGCAATTAGGCTGGCAGGTAATTATAATCAGCCTAATGTGTGGGTGGCCCGAGGAAGGGGGGTTTGGCAGCTGGGTGGTGTCCAGCCCAGGTGGGCTGTTACTGGGAGGGATGTATGTTATGGGATTTCTCCATGCTGTAAGAGCTGAGTGCTGCAGAAGCAAACAGCCCCAAACCTTGGGTTGTTTTGGGGGACAAATTCCATAGCTAGAAGATTTCCTTTCACGCCACCACAGAGTGGTTTGGGGCCTTAGAGATCACCTAGTCCAACTCCTCCTGCCACTAGAGCAGGTTCCTCAATGCCCCATCCAACCTGGCTTTGACATCTGTGACATCCCCACCAAACTCCACCCTCTGGTGCAGACAATGCCTGTCCTTGCTGTGGATGGTTGAACTGCACTGAAGGAGCCAACTTGTTCTCCCTCAGGGAAGGCTGCAAGATCTCCGAAGGATTTTGAAGAATGAAATGACCTGTATGTGGTTGGAGAGCGCGATGAAGGTGGGTCTGGGCTGGCTGCATATCAGGTGGCCATGGCTGGAGTTGCAGGAAGAACTGTCAGGCAAAGGGAAAGTTTCCCCTGAACCCACCCAAACGTCATCTTCAGGACCTGGCTTATTTCATATTTCTGTGAATGACCCAAAAAAACAGAAGAGCAATGTTGAGCTGTGTGAACAAGGCAGAGAGCTGAGGGGGTATCAACAACACTGGAAGTATTGAGGGTTAAAAAAGAGAAATGGGTGACCTGAAATACAGGAGCAACAAGAATGATATGAAGAGCAGCACTATAAAACATGACGCAGCACTATAAAACATGACATCTTTGAGCCTGAGAAGCAACAACACACAATAAGATTGGAGTTTACACTGTATGGAGGTACCAGAGAAGGGATTCTGTGGATTTGTTCTGGCTGGCTGTGGACCTCACAGAGCCTGGGAGCCACTGCCTCAATGCTGTCATGAAAAAGGGAGATGCATTCTTATATGACTCGGGTGACAAGGCCTCTCTGTTGAACTTAAGACCCTCATGGCAAGAGCTTCCAATGCCTCTAGATGAACAGCAGGTACAAACCTCATCATCCTTCCCTAGAAAATGTAAAGAGTGGATGTAGGAATGTGCTCCGTGTTGACGGAGTGACCAAATTATTCTTTGTCTACTTAAAAAGGCAAAAAGCTCGGAAGTTTCTCTCCTCAATTTGGTAAAAAGACACGTCATAGGACCTTTGGGACTTCACCTCAGACTTGGGGCTGCCCAATTGGACAGAGGCCAAAAGGTCCCGCCAAGGTAATTCACTAGAAAAAGAAGAGAACAAAGGAAATAATCGCTTTTGTGGGGTGTTTTAGCAAGAGCAAGAACCTCTTGCCCTGGCTCGGTTTTTCTCTGGAAGAGCTTTATTATTTTGCCTCTTATTAAAACTTTTTCTGTTCCCAACACAGCCTCAAAAGCCATCCTGCTAATTTTATGCCATTCGGGATAGCTGGGCTCTCTTGGGTGTGCTAAGTTTTCTGAAAGCTTGTAAGACCTACCTCAAAGAGAAACCTATCAAGTGGAGGGAGTACAAATGAAATCACCTGTCCTGATTGTGCCATGGGTGAATTTGTTGCGAGGGTCAGACGTGTCCCTCTTCCATTTTGTTTTTTTTTTCAGCATGGCAGAGATGTGCTCTGAGCCCAGTTTCCACCCTTACCCAGCAGAAGAAAATGTTCTTCCCATTTTTTTGCCTCCTAATGATGATGATGATGATGATGATTCATCTGGTTTTGTACGTGTCCTTACCATGAAAGACCCTTCTTGTGCTCAGCACTAATGTTCCCAACCCTTGACTTGGAAAGGCTACACTGGCCAGCTGGACAGTCACTGGTTCACTGAGAGGCTGTCTGCTCTGCAATTAACAGACTAAATGCCCACCATTGTGGGTGGAAAGGAGTTTTAATTAAAATCCCTTGGTATTGGCTTTGGCCAGTCCGTGGAGTGAGTGGGAAGAGAGTGGAAGGGACAGGTCATTGACTTGGGTCACCCCAGGAGAGCATCCACTGAGCTGAGACTGAGCACAAGGTTAATAATTGCATGGGATTTTGATATTTTTTTCCCTCGAGTGACCTGCCCAATGGACAATTCCAAGCTGATAGGAACGCAGATACTGCCAACCCAAAGTTGGGATAAGTCCACAGGTTGTTTGAGCCCTAATGAGGAACCATGAATAGAAGCTCACATCCACGAGGGAAAAACACCTCACTTCCTTCTCTAATGAGCATGGCTCTCCAAATCCTTTTGTCTTGGGCTTTGCTTGGCTTTCAGAGGTGCCAAGGGCTGCATCTTCCAAGCTGCTGCCACCTACCCCATCTTGTCTCGTGATGGCCACCGGGAAGGTGCCAGGTGGCCAAGGAGGACCTGCAGCGTGTTTGTGGTGGTGACAGGGGTTAAGCAAAGTCCTTGGAGGGTGACAACCCCAGTGTTGCCCAGATTTTTAAAAGTGTTAAGTTTTCTTTTATAGTTCTTTTGAAAGTTTTAAAGTTCTCATAAAACTTCTTTAACCTTCTAATAATGTTTGAGAGTCAGAGTTCCCACACAATTTCATGTATAAACAGAATAGTTTACATATTTCTCTGTAGGTGGAGAGAAATGATTGATTGGTCTTTGGACCAGTGTAGTTGGAGAGGTGGTAATTCCATCCTCCAATCCACCGTCACCTTTGGAATTCTATAAATACCAGATGTTTAAATAAAACTGTGTCTTTTTTCTCTTTTGAACTTACCAAGCTTCTGTGTACTCATTTCATGTCCAATAGTGACACCCCAGATTGGACGTTGCCCTCCATGTGCTCACCAGTGGTGTGCTGAGCTCTGGCAACCCACAAGTTGTTGGTGTGTACCCCCCAAAAGTGTAACCACAGGTGCTGCCTTTAACAAGTGAGTGTCAGCTCCTCCCCGTGACAAAGTGCATCAATTAATGCAATCAATTAATGCACACAGGAGGCGCCAGGAAACTGGAACCAGGACGGCTTTTCTGGTTGTTTGCGTGAAGCAAGTCCTGATTGCTTTTATGATCCTATTTATATTCCCTCTGCTGAGGACGGGGTGATGAACTTTCTGATTTGCACACTAATGAGCAGACAAAATTAAGAAATATAAAAAATAGAAGGTGTTAGCCCCATAACTTGTCACCTGAAGTCCAGCATGAGGGTCCTACCAGCCTGTATTCTCCCCTGACAAAGCACCAGGGCCCTGAAGATGCTCTTCAAAATGTTACTCCAAAATCCCTTTTTATTTTTTATTTTTTCTAAGACTGTTAAGGTAATTTGGGAGGTTTTCCTCCCACCCTGTCCCATCCACCTCGGACTCCGGCACCTTTTCCAGAGGTACCCCAGACATTCCTGCAGGATGATGGAGAGAGTATCTGGCACAGCCTTCTGGGAAAGGGGTTTCATTTTCTCTTGGGCTCTGGCCTAAAGAAATCAATTTGCTTTCACATGTTGTAAGGAAAAAGGGAAAATAAAAAATCGTTTTCTGCTGCCACTGAAGTTTCTGGCTCCTGTTTCAGGTTTAAGTTTGCGCTGTGTGGGAGCGCTGAGCAATTTTGGCATTTCTCAGCCGGTGCTGATGGTGGACGAGACCTTGTCCAGGTGAGCCCAGGCTACACCTGCACGTGGCCAGCACGGGTGTAGGTGCCCAGGGTGCCCCTGCCCAGCACCCATCCTGTGGGGAGGGAGAAGAGGAGGCAGTTTGGGTGGCGGGGCTGGAAAATTCGGAGATCCCTGTGGTACAGCACGGGGGGGCTCCAGGGACTGCTCAGAGAGGCTTCAGGACTGGGTGAAACATCCAACGGGGATTAGTTTAGCCCTGTGCTGGGCTAGCCACCTGGGATGAAATTAGCATTTGGGGGCAAGTGGCAGGAGTTTTTTTTTACTGTCCGTAGAAAAACGCCATTTTTACTGCCCAAGTGTGGCAGACAAAGAGGCTGGCTCTGTTTTTCCCTTTCCTTTCAATCCCCTTTCTGCACGGTAACACTTTCTACTTCCAGACCTTGTCCTTATTTTTTTTTTCTTTCTTTCCTTTTTTTTTTTTTTTTTTTTTTAACTTCTTTTCCCCCTCCTATTTCCTCTCCCTTCCCCCTCCCCAAACACCCCCTGGGGGGGGGCACAGCCCTTGCCCCTTTCCCGGGGTCCCCGCG
Source organism: Anomalospiza imberbis (assembly GCF_031753505.1). Classification (NCBI taxonomy): domain Eukaryota; kingdom Metazoa; phylum Chordata; class Aves; order Passeriformes; family Viduidae; genus Anomalospiza; species Anomalospiza imberbis. Next base: position 3,057,046 of record NC_089689.1, on the reverse strand, counting down.
CTGGCAGGGTGCCGGGGAGGTGCCAAGGCGATGCCAGCGCTTCCTGCTCCCTCCCTGCCAGCACAATGGGGACATTCAGGCGGGCACCGCGGAGCCCAGCACCAACCCAGAGCCACCCCCCCTCGCCATCGCTGTCCCCCCTATCGCTGTCGCCCAAACAGCAGCATGAGACAGAGAGCAGCTGACGCCGTGTCCCAGCGCGCCGGCGGAGGCGAGCAGGAATCCAGCACCACAAAACAAGCCCTGTGCGCGCTCCCCTCCCGACGCAGGCGCGTGTGCCCCCGGCCCCCTCCCTCCATCCCCCCAAAATCTCCAAGTCTGCCCGGTAACACCAAACTGGGCTCCCTTTCCCACCCCCCCGTCCCGGCCAATCCGGCCAATCTGCGCCGCGGAGACGCGAGGGGCTGGAGCTGCTGGAGCCGCAGGGACGGCATGTTTCCCCTCTCCCCTTCTTCCTCCAGAGCCCCTTGTTTTTCTGTGCGGGGCCGGAGGGGAGGCGTGGGTTGGAGCTTGGAGGCAGCTCCCCTCCTTTCCCAGCAAAGCAGAATACCCTCAAAAGCACAGGAGGAGATTTCATCGCTGCTCAAGGGAGCCTGGTTCTTAATCACGGGCACAGCAGCGGTATTTTAGAGGTGGGACGAGAAGAGCAGGGCTTCGTCCTCCCTGGGTCCGGACACATCTTTTCAGGCTTTCCTGCCGGCTCCGAGGGCTTTGTTTTCCCCCCTCCTCTTTGCTGTTTTTCCTCATGTCTGCCGGTGCTTGCAGCAGCTGCAGTGTTTGGGGAGCAGGGCTGGTGATTCCCGAGCTCCTGGGGCACTGGGAGTGAGGGATGGGGATTGCCTGCTGCCCTCCAGACCTCCACAGGATGAAAACACTGAACATGCTGGATTTTAGGGCATGCCTTACCTCCTCCCTGCACCAGGGCTTTTTGCAGGTCCCTTGGGCTTAGCAGCCACAGGGCACGAGCTGATGGGAGCAGAATAATAAACCAAATTTTGGTCTTTCCTGGCCTGTTCCTGGGGCACCTCACCTCGCCACACCTGGAGCACAGAGGTGTCAGGGAAATGCAATGCCCAGCCCTGACATAAAGGATGGGTGTTGGGACCCCAGATTGGTGGTGCAGGCAGGGTAACAGTGCTTGTTGCTGAGATGCAGAGCTGTGCTGAAGTGTGGTGATATCTGCTCTTCCCTGGAGATTTGTAGGAGCTCTGCTGTGTCCAGCACTGATGCCAGTGAAAAGGCTGCCTAGGGAAGTGTAGGAGTCATCATCCCTGGGAGTATTTATAAAACATGCCGACATGGCACTGGACTCAGAGGTCTTTTCCTACCTAAAGGATTCTGCGATTCTCTGCTCTTCTGATTTGCATCCTGCTGAAGCCTCAGCCTGGGGTGTTGTGTCGTGGCTTAAAGCAAAGAAATCCATATGGGATCTCAGTAAGGCAGTGGCCTTGTTGCAAAGGCTGGAAAGCAGGAGGAGCAGCGTATACCTTGCAGGGAAATTTCTGCCAGCAATAGTGGCAGCCAGAGGGGATTGTCCTGACATCCCCACACTTTGCAGCCACCTCTAGAGGAGTGCCACACTCCCCCGGTTTTTTGGCATGTCATGAAGGGACGATAGGACAAGCATCTGCTCGGGGATCCTAAAGGGCTGGGGGGAGAACATCTGCCTGCTGTGAGCTGGTGCCCTGGAGAGGGGTCAGGCTGAGTCCTGCAGGCCCTGTGTGGGGAAAACCCCAGGGACAGAGCTGGTGTGGGGCTGCAGATGTCCTGGGAACGCCAGCTGAGCCGTGCCAGTCGTCGAGGAGGGTGGCTGGGACAGCTGGCAGGGGCAGCATGTCCCTGTGCGTGCTGGTGCTGCTCCACCCCAGGGGGAGGCTCAGCCCAGGGCTTCTTGCACAAATTGTTTGTGTAGGCGAGGAGAGCCGGGCCCAGGGGCACGGAGCAGCCCGGGACATCCCGTGGCAGCTCTCCTGCAACAGCTGCCCGAGGGAAACTCCAGGAATTACAGCTCCCAGGGGTGAGGGCACTGCCAGGAGAGCGGCACCAGCTCAGCACCACGGGCTCTGCCCTAACAGGGATGGGACAGGCAGTGCTGGCGGGAGTTGTGCCAGTAAAGAGGTGTTGTTTCTTAAAAAGGCCTCAGGGTGTGTTTTTCCTGTCCAGGCTGGGGATACAGATGGGTTTTGCAGTAGGATGAGGGTACTCCTGGTGCAGGACAGCTCCGTGTTCATGGGGCAACCAAGGCAGAGGCTGCCTGAGCTCCAGCTCAGCCTTTTAGGCCAAGAGGATGGGAAAGGGCAAGCAGGGAGTGTGCAGGTGGGGCAGCCAGCTTTGCACCAGGGTCATGGGAGGGAGAACACCTTCAGGAGGGTGTTTGCTGAGGCATGGCCCTGGGCCTGGGGCAATTCCCATCCCTGCCTGTGATCTGAGCGGGGCAGTGGTCAGTCCAGAGCATCAGGGGCCACCTTCCCTTCACTTTTCAAACCTCTTCCCTGGAAGAACAACTAAGTTTTCTTTGGAGCAAAGATAATCTTCCCCTCCTCCCTCAGTGCTGAATACTCTGGCATTGCACCAAATCGCAAAGACAACATGAAATACACCCTCATTTCCTTGGCCTCTCTTCCCAGCCATCCCCCAGCAAAGAGAATTGATACAGCATCTGCGTTTCTAGCTGCAGCCTTCTTCCAGGGCCGGGTCTTTGTCACATTTTTGGTGCCAAAAGCTTTGAATCTGTTCAAAGCATAAAACAAGGAGCGAGCAGCAGAAGCAGCACTGCCTGTTAAGCCCTGCCTGCTGCTGGTAGTGCCCCAAAGGGCTGCCAGTCTGCTCAGGCTTTTAAGGTGCATCACTGAGGCCACCACGATCCCATGGCATTGCTCCGCTTCCCTGCTCAGTGCATGTGGAGAATGGAGCCCCTCAAATCTTTTCCCTTCCACTGTAGGCAAAAAAAACCAAAACACCCCAAAACCAAACACAAAAAAAAAAAAAAAAAGGAAAAGGAAAAAAGGCTGGAATAAGGATGCTGGCTCTGCCAGCACTAGAAGCTGCTGGCTACAGCCATGATGTTGAGTCTAATTTATGGGCTAAACAGATTTGGGAGAAGCTGATCAGCAGAGAGTGGTCCTGCTGGTGTATGCCAGGCTATTTCCTTCAGGATCTGGAAGCAAGATGGGATTATGGTATGCATGGTATCCACTGTGCCTTCATCTCACCAGCTCCTCATCTTCCTCCCTGTCCTCTTTGAAAGACGCTCAGAAGCCAGAGAAGGGGCTGTGCCCATCTCCACCCCCCTGGCTTGCTGCAGGGACCTTCCCAGGACATTGCTCCCAGCTGCTCCTGGGCTGATGGTGGGACTGACGTGGATAACACTGGGAAGAGCTCCCACCCATTCGCTGTGGGCTGCAGAGGACACGGGGTGGGGGGATGGACCCACCTTACACACAGGAGTGTCTGCTTTGGGCAGGATGGGGAAAGCAGGGGATTTAGCCAATCCTTTTGAAGGAGGATTTAGAGCCCGTAGGACATGCCTAGTCAGGAGGAAATTATTCAGTGGTGGGCTGAGTAATTTCCACCTTCGGTATCTCATGCTGCCTATTCCTTTGCACTTCACTGAGCCGCCCTTCCAGCCACCCTCCTGAGCTCAGAACCACTCCAGCAGGAGCTGTAAATCTCTGCCATCAGCCCTGGGATTCCCATGGCCTCCTGTTTGCCACCTTTTGCCCTGGCCACTCAGACAGGGCAGGGCATTAAAGGGGGAAGTAAAATTAACAGGAGGGTGTACTTTGGGAATGATGTGCTGGACAGGACTCAGGTGAGGCCTCTGTAATGGGGCAGGACAGGTCCCAGAGGTCAGCCGCCACATCTGGGTGTCAGAATGGCAAGAGGTGTGAAACTTGGCATGGGGATGTGCATGCAGGCATATTTATTGCCTCTTCAGGCTTGCCTTACAGTTAAAATTTATGGTACATCTTCTCTTCCAGCAGCATTTCCAGGATCCAACTCTTGGTTCCAGGACTGCAAAGATGACTCTGGGAAATGGCATGCAGCGAGTTTCCCCCCAGCCCTGGCACTGTGCTGCCTGAGTTGAGGTTTTCCTCTCCTCTGCCCTGTCCTCCCTGCTGCTCCCATGCCTCCTGCTTGTTTTCCACATCCTGCAGAGCCAGCTGAGCAACGTGCTGTTATATTTGCTTCCAAATGAAGCTTCCTACAGTAGTAAAAAAGGGAAAATGTGGTTTTTGCCACAAATGAGAACTATCCATGCCCTACTGCTCTATGCCATGTGCTCCCCTTCCCTGCAGGTAGGTCTGGGAAAGCTCCTGAGTCACCCTGGTCCACATTTGTTCCCAGTTGTGCCCATGGATCTGGGGGAGATGGGGCAGTGACAACCTCCAGGTGAGTCTCCAGCTTCTCTAGGCTGGGTTTCGAACCTCTGTTTGCAACCTCTTTTTTGCCCTCCTGGTGTCACTTGGTCACTGTTTAGATGGTGTAGAGGGAAGAAAGAGTTTCCCAGTGTGAAACCCAAGGGATGTGTGGATCGTGCCAGGGAGGCACCAGCTGAACGTTTTGTGCAGTTCCCAGGCAGCCAAGAAACCTTTGCCTGGTGACATGACAGGACATGGTGGCTTCAGAGAGAGACCAATCTCCAATGAGCACCAGGAGCAGCCTCTGAGCCCCAACATGGGGGCTGACTCCATGCCCAAAAAATCCCGTGGCAAATTCCTTATGAACCTCTCTAGGAACTGGACTGCTCCATGGCCAAATACCACCTTCACCCCTGCAAAACTGCTCATCCTCAGGGTTTTTGCACTTCTGTGAAGAGCTGCCTGGGATTCCTCCTGCCTGCTGAGCACCAAGCACTGGGCAGAGACTCCTCCTGGGGTCCCTGTGTCTCCCCATCCACGCTCAGCTAATCTGCTGGATTGCAGTCCTAACTGGATTAGATGACTGTTTCTGCAGTTACTGTTACTGTTTTGCACTGGCCATATTTATAGGGTGCTCTGGTCGTATTTCTAGGGCTGCAGAATCAAGTTACAGCTTTAAGGGCTGCAGCCCTGTAGGTGACAGCAACCCTGGATGAAGTGAAGGAGCATCACCCATCAGTGCCAGAACTTCCAAGGTGGCACGACAAACAGAAAACACCTTCCCAGTGGAGTGTACTGAAATCTGCTTTGGGGGAACAGGGAGACAACCCCAAACTCTGAAACGGGGGCTGTTCACACAGCCCCTCGGGGTCCCTGTCCCCCCCCAGCCTGGCACGGTGGGAAGCTGCCAGCCCTGGAGCTGCCGTTATTGTGGCTGCAGTAAACACCTTCCTGAGGCTGGTCAAAGTCCAGTGCCACATCCCGCGTGCCAGAACCGCCCTGCTGAGCCTGCAGGGAAGCCTCTCTGCTCCTGGAGTGAACAAGGCAGCCCCTCTGCTCATCCTGGTCCATGTCCTGCGTGCTGGTGTGGAGAATAAAGCCCAAAAGGACACTGATTCAGCCCCAGCTAAATGTTGGCTTTCATTTTGCATGGGACTTGCTGGTCAGGACACCCTCATGTCCACCTTTCCTGGGTGCAGAGGAGGTCCCTGAGGGCACACGCACTCTTAGCTGGACTTAAGGATGATGAACATTGAAGCATATTAAGCAAAACAAGCCCCCTCCAGCAGGATCTCTCTGACTGCAGCCAATCTCAACCACACTGCACGTTCTGAGAAGCTAAAATTAGCTGTGTTCCCATGCAGAGCCTGTGCTTGGAGCATCACAGCTTTAGGAGCTGCTGCTGCTGGTGGTTTGAGTGTGAATGTATGGGTCTAGGCAGCCCTTGTCCCAAAAATGAATTTTTTTCAAAAGCCGCTTGCCTAAAGGCAAGGGTGGGTGAAATGAAAAACCTTTGTGCAAGGGTTGAGATAAAAACGCTGCACACGCGGGCTTGTGGAGCATCTCGTGCCTCACTGCAGCCCCTGGATGCATGGAGAGACTTGTAAAGCCCCCAGTGACTCAGTCTCCACCACGCTGCCCCAAACCCACAATCCCAGCAAAGGAAACTCCACATCTTTCCTTCAGATCCTTCGTATCTGGCTGCTAGCAGGTGACTGTGGGATGAAGAAAGTCACCTCCATTGCTGGGGCATCGTGCACAATGGCCAGCAGGGGCCATCCCTGGGGACAGGGAGTCCCAAATAAGCTCTTTGTGAGTAATGAGGAACTCCAGAACATGCACTAAAAATAAGGAAGCATCAGGCAGCAGATAAATCAGCTGCAGGGCCCCCCAGCCTGACGGAGCCCTGATCTGTGGCCTGAGCTCGGTCACACTCGCTGGACTCCTCAGGTCCCAGCTCTCCTGGCTGGAAAACCAAGGAGAATAAAAAGCGGGATGTCAAGACTGGGCTTAAGTTTCCCTTCTGCAGATAAATCACTTGGAGATGAGGAAATTGGCTGTGTTTGTTTGCCAACAACTCACTCCTGGTGTGCCAGGCCTGTGCCGGGCAGGTTGCAGGGCCGAGGTGGGAGGATGAGCAAACACCCTTTGCTGTCCTTGGCCTCGTGGGGAGGGGGTGGAGAGTTATCCCTGATGCCTCAGGTTTTGGTTTTTGTGTTTTTCACATTCTGTGCTGCTTTAATGTGTGTGGGTCTGAGCTTTTAGGGGATGGTGAGCTCTCTGCACAGTGTGGGTAGAAAAAACAATTCCTTCTCTAGCTGGGGACCAAGGACAAATGACCCAAATCTCAGGCCCAAGAGCATAAACAACAGTGGACTGAAGAGAGAAAAACAAGTAGGATGGGACTTCATGGACTAAAGCTGGAATTGGACAATTAGCTCCAATATGCAAATGGACCAGAACTTATAAAAGTGAGAGCCCCCGTGAGCGGTCGTGCATTTTGTGACCATTTTGGTTCATCTTGGGTGCAGCCCTGGCTGGGCTCTTGTGCTGCCCAAGGTGGATCTAATTAATACCTCCTAATAAATCCCTGCTTTATTCTTTAGCTCTGTCCAGCCTCTGTTCTAGGTCAGCCTTCACAAGGCATCATCCCCAGCAGCACAGGGAGCAGGGTGTGAAGCAGCCATGGGCAGAGGGAAGAGTGGAAAGACCCTCCCTGTTCTGCCCTGCAATATTTGGGTCACACCAACACCCTCCATCACTGCACGGCTACCAGGAGACTTGCATAAATCACCTAAAAATTAAAAATGCAAGGTCTTCCTTCAAGCATTTCCCCATCACTAGTTCAAGTGTTGGTGTTTTTTCCATTCCATGCAAGAAATCTGCTTTTTGATCCCTCACATCCCACGCTATGTTTTGTGGGAACAGAGTTGGTGTCCAACAACCTTGCCAATATTCCTGGGCTGGTTGGGGTGTAGTATAAAGGCACATACAGCTTGTTTTCCCTTCTCCAGCTGATGGGAAGTCAGGAAGGGGTGATCTGCTTTAGCTGGGGTATTGTGGGAAATCTAGGACTCTTGTATGGTTAAGTAGAAGCTGTTCATTGTTTACATTACACACATATGTATGGATTCTACAAACTACTAAGTACACACTTCTTGATTGGTGCCTTTGTTTTGTTCACTCGTTTTCTGCTTGTGTTTCTCAGTATCTGTGATTGGTCATAGTCCAGATGTTTCACAGCCTTCTGTTATCTAGTTCTTGCAATCTTGGTATTCGGTTTCTCAGCTTCTTCTTTCTTAATTTAGCACAATTTATGTTCTAATAGCCTTGATGAATTCTTGGGGTTTTGATAACACCTTAGAAGCAGGCTGGCTGGTGCACACTACGGCTTAACCCTTGCAAATGCATTGCAACACTGGGCAAGTAAATCAGCCAGAGAAGCAGGCTGAGCTCACCGCTATTGTATCATAGCAAGTGTCTGTATTTTTTGACAGTAAAGAGCCTGTCTAGAGGCACCTTTGGCACTTGCAAGGCTTGATTTGGGCTGTCTCAGTTATTAACTGCTTCATGGGCGCAGCTCAAGGAGACAGGGAGTAGGAACTGCACCTTTCCTATCCCCATTTTCCAGCAGCAGGAGCAGTTTGCTGCAGCTCGTGTTCCCACCTATTCTGGAGCTGAGCTGTGAAAACAAACGGAGGCTGATTACGCCCCGCTCTGAGGAATGGTGAGGATGTGAGGAGCAGCAGAAAAACTTGCTCACTTGGTGTTTTCCTGAGTGCCTGCCAGAGATGCATCTGCTCCTTGGCCAACGGGCGACGCAGCGCGGGATCGCTGCCTGGCTGCTAGAGGAGAAGAATTTGAATAATTTCTGTCACGTGGAGGAAGAGGGAGCAGAGACCCACCCTGACAGCCTTTGGGAGCTCAAAACTGATGCTGGTGTTCATGGACTGCCATATAAGATACATCAATGTATGGATTTTTTTTTTTTCTTTTTTTTCCTTTTAGAGCAGTGCTTTCCAAAATGGTTATTATTTCGGGGCTCTGGGGTTGTGTGTCTTTTAGAACACTCAAATCCTTTATTGGTTATTATTTAAGGGGCAGAACTTGAAAGGGCTCTGGGGTTGTGTGTCTTTTAGAAACCCCGAACCCTTTATTGAGCAAATCCTAAAATCCTACTCCTGGTGCCCCACTGTGAGAGTAAAAATCAAATCCCCCTCTTCTGTCTCACTTATGTGTCCTGAGTCTCCTTATTCCCTGCTTTGATACATGGAGATGTGTGTATGGATCAAGCCTTCTCCTAAATGGACTATTCTGAGTACTGGGCCACATAAAAGGCAGAAATATCCCATAAAATCAGACCTGGTGAAACCAAATAAAGTAAAAAAGCTACAGGCAGAAAAGCTCTGCAGAACTGCAGCAAGAGCTGCTGAGGGGTTTTGTCCAGTCCCACCTCCCCAGCCTCAGCAGATCCTCTTGCTTGTGGTCTGTCTTGGAACTGGGAGGGAGGGAAGAGCGTGAACAGATGTGATTCCTTGCACAGGAAGAAGGCACCTGGGTTCATGGTGAGGAGACCCTCAAGACCTTCCAGACCCTGGGCTGAGAGAGCCTTCTGCTGCCCCTTCCCTCTCCTTCTTCCCATCTCTCAGCACCACCTCTTCAGAGAGCTGGGACCAGTTTAAACGCATTTATTTGAAGCCAAGGAGGGAGGAAGGTGCAGAAATACAATTACTGGGTCAGTGATTTATCTCCTGCAAGGTTCCCAGGGTGCAGCGTGTCTGCTGGAACAAAAATCACCATTCGTCTGGCCCTGATAATTCCATGAACAGAGCCAGGTCCAGGCATGAAACAGAGCCATTGCCAAGGGGAATGGATGGATGCCTCAGACAGCTGCTCCCTGTGGGATGAGCAGTGCTCTGCTGCAGGACAGACCTCAGCACCCCATAATGGGCCCTTTCTTTATCCCCAGCCAAAGGGATCCCAGTGGCACTTGCTCAGGCTGTCTGCTCAGCCTCTAATCCCTGGGACATGCTGGGTGTGTTTGGAGGCTGGGAGGGATGTGGGTCTCTGAGCTGAGCTGTGTCTTTAAATTGCAGTAAAACTGTGATATATATTTTTAAAAAATAGCATTTAATGAGGAGGATCCCAAGGCCTGGTGTGCTCGGGTTTGGCCAGGGGTAGGGAATGGAGCTGGGAGCATAACAGGGATACAACCAGCAGTAAAACATAATCCTGGGATTACAGGCAGCAGTTAGCACCAGGGGTTTGTCCATGTCACCCTGTGCTCCCTGTCTGCAAGGTTTGGGATAAAACTGGGGACTGGATTGTGCCTCCAGCCCAAGCTCACCCCATGCCTCAGTCCCTGGGTTTGAGCCAAGGCAGGATTAGACCCGTGCTGGCTTCCTGCAACACGCTGGCATCACAGTTCCTTAGGGAAAACAACACCTGGATGACTCCAAGGTGTGGATGTGAGCGGGGGAGAGCTGCTGGCAGCAGCAGGAGGTGGAGGAGAGATGCTCCAGAGGGGCAGGATGGAAACAGGAGAACATGAGCTGCAGCCAAGGCTCTGCTGGGCAAGGCTGAGCTCCCCAGCTTGTGCCCTGTGCCCACCTGCACGGCTCAGCCCACACTGGCTGGCAGCAGCCACATCCCAGGCTGCTTTTCACATTTTCCAGGCTACAGCTGGAGGGAGCACCTCCTCCCCAGAGCAAGGCACAGCCACCCTGGCCTGCCAAAAAAAACCCCAGCAGCACTGAGAGGGGTGGGTTTGCAGGCAGCCAGGCTGTGGCACAGCATCCTCCTCCTCCGAGATGGAGGCAGATGGAGCCAGCGCTGCAGCCATTCCCTCCTCTGGAAAATGGGAAATTCCCCACCAATAAAATGGGGAATTCAGGGAGCCTTCGGTGCTGACTCGCCAAGGAGGCATCAGGTCACAGCAAATGATGCAACTTTCCCCGGGTTGGAACTAGATGGTCTTTAAGCTGAATTTTAGTCCAAACCATTCCACATATCCACGATTCCATGCCACAATCCTTCCCTGACCCAACAGCCCTGTGCGGGCTGCGCCCCTCAGACAGCTCAGGCTGTTTTCTGGAAGGAGGGCATTTAAAAATCCCAGATATTTCCCCAAGGGACCGGCTTGCCAGCGAGCCGGTGTCCAGGAGAGGGCAGGGTGAGCACAGCACCTGCATTTTGGGTTTCTTGGTGTGGGTTTTTTTTTTCTTCTTCTTTTTGTTTTATTTTTTTGGTTTTTTCTTTTTTTTCTTCTTTTTTTTTGTGGGTTTTTTTAAATGTTTTTGTTTGTTTTTTGGGTTTATTTGGGTTTTTGTTTTGGTTTGGTTTTTTGTGAGCTTAAACACCACTGAAGCTCTGAGGTTTGTGCCTTTCCTGGTCCCTTCCAGCCCCAGGTGTCCCTGGCGAGCCAGGCCAGCAGGCTCCCTGTTTACAGGGTGTTCCTGGTGCTGCTCCTTGGAGAGGTGACAGCGGTGACATGTGCCTGGGCAGGGCGGGGAAAATGCCCTGCGTTAATCCAGGGATCAGTTGCAATGAACGTTGCCCTTCCAGGAAAAAGAAGCAGCTGTGCTTGTCCAGCCACAGTTTGCCATGGCTCTGCCCCATGCCGAGGGGCTGGAGTGGCACCAGGAGCTCAGGGGGGCAGTTGGCATCACCCCGGGAGGGTCAGCACCAAGCCAGCAGCTCAGACTTGGGCAGTGTTGGGGAAGATGAAATAGGAAAACCTTATAAATATGATTGCCTGGCAAAAGATTTGGAAAATACAGACATTGAGATGAGAACTAGATTTGAAATAGCAAACCTTGACTACTGAATAACTAGAAAACAATAGTATAGCCAGGCTGAAAGCAAGCCCCCTTTTCTGATTAAACAATGCTCTTTACCTGCAGATAGGTCCAAAGGTCAAATGGAATGCTCTGTCTCACCCCCAATGTATGGTTCATCCCACACCTGTGACCCTCCCCTGAAGTATCAGAGATCTGGGACCCCATTGGCCCAAGTCCTGCTCCAGCCCACCTTGAAGCCCCCTGATAAGGTGTGCCCGAGGGACCGGACGCTCTCTTGGACCTTCCCCTGGGACCCTCACCTGGAACCCTCGCTCCCTCTCTCTCTCTCTCCCTCTCTCCCTGGGCCTGCCACGAGTTGCACCTGGCAACTCCAAGCAGGGCCTTTCCCCCTTTTAATAAACCACATTTTCTAAGACCTGACTTCAGAGATCTCTCATCCATCCAGACCGTCCTGGAGATCCGCGCTCGTTACAGGGCAGTGGGGACAATACCCTGGGCAGACCTGGCTGAGAGGTGGAGAAAGCAGCTGGGGAGGATGATGGAGGGAGGTTTGCTGGGAGCAGGGATGGAGCAGTAGCAAGTTAGGAGAGGGGCACTGAGCAGAACAGAGGAAGGCACCTTCCCAGCACAGCTTTCTCCAGAAATAACACCCTTCCCCAGACACTCTGGAGACTCCCCTGGCCTTGCACTGGCCCCAGCCTGTTAATGTTCAACCCCCTGGACAGGGACAGCGTGTTGCAGCCAGCAGGGAGGTGGTGCCAGCCTGTGGGGACAGCAGTGGTGGCTGGGCACACGCCCGAGGTCACCTCCCTGCACCGTGGGACCCCCATGTGTCATCAGCAGCACCTGGCTCCTGCACTGCGCCCTGAACTCCGGGGCTCGGAGGGAAGGGGCTTTGCCACTTGGGAAAGGGGCTGCTGGGGCTGTGGGATGTGGGATTCTGTCCCGGTTTAGGGCAATTTTGGGAGAAAAACCTCTGAAGGGGTTTCCTCTAGAAAGCAAATTCAAGCCGCCCCTTCCCCAGCTGGTTCAGGAAAACGACTTCAGAATCTCCTCCACTGACAATCTTAAAGGTGCAAAACTTATTTCTGGGCTAAACAGATGACTGGGGATAAGAGCATCCCAAAGTCACCCCAGGACACATTCCTTGGCTTCTCTGGGGGTCAGAGGGGGAGGATGCTGGGTCAGCCTCCCCCGTGAAGCTCAAGGCTTGGCAGGCAGAGCCTTGGGGTGGAGCATGGTGTGAACCCCACGTGTTTGTGCACACCAAGCCTCTTTTCCCCAAGGAACACCATCCCCAGCAAGCCCAGGCCTTCCAGGGGTGGTTGGTGCCATGTTTTAGGGCGAGCTCTGGCGTGTTGGGGAGAAAAACCCCGGGGCTGCCTTGTAGGCAAACAAAGCTTGACTTTATTGCCTTTAAAGTGCAACCAGCACAAACAGTGGCAAAAGTGCAAACACTGATAATGCTCAGAACATTCTGAGCTGTGCAAACAAGCTGCAAGTGGAGGAGTGTGTTGAAATGAAGGGGTGAGGAGGCCGGGAGGAGGAGAGGACCCTGCCCCTGCAGCCCCCCAGGCCCCTCATTCCCTTTCCCGAGGTGCCCCAGGCAGTGATGCTGACTCTGGCTCGGGGTGGGAGAGGCCGAATGGGAGCCTCCCAGAGCACAAACGCCCACCGAGATGGGATGCAAATGTTGGTACAGCATTTTTAGCCCCGGCCCCAGGCTGTGCCCTGGCCTGGCAGAAGGAAGAGCTCCAGAGCTGCTCCCTAGAGCTGCTGGGACAAAGCAGAGCCACGCGTCCCTTGCCTGGTGGCTGCCCACACGAAGCATTCCACCCTGTTTCAGATGCCTTGTGGTGGTCAGAATGCTGCCCCTGCCTTGCTTTATTCCCTTTGTCCCCTTATCTCACCTCCTGCATTACACACACCTGGACCCTCTTGAGCCTTGCTCAGCATTTTCTGTCCTATCCAGCTCTCCAGTGATGAGCCAGAGGTGGCTGCTGTATATCCCAGCTTGCCTGGTGGCACAAATCTCCGTTTCCCACCACTCCAGCACCCTCAGGGCACATTTTGCCCTGGCTAGAGGAGGATGATGCCCAGAAGGCTCAGTCCTGGCAGAGGTGAGATGATGTACAGGGAGCCAGAGCAGCAGTGCCATAGGGAAGAACTAAAATCCAGCACCTCAGGAGACATTTTAGACTGTTGCCTCCTATTCTTTAAAATTATCAACCAGGCTGGGAAAAGCAGGCCACTGCAAGAGGGATGGAAAGAAGAAAAAGATCACTGGAGAATCAGGCACGGTGCAGGGCCCTCAACCCTCCTCTGGATCCCAATACACCCGAGAATCCCCCCGGGCTGTTTTTGCTGGCAGGCTGGGAGGGGAGGAGGTGCCTGGAACCAGGGCAGCCCCATCTCAATGCTCCAGCTGACAAATTCCCACCAGATGGGGATTTTTAGGAAACCAGGGACCCAGCAAGCCTTTCCCTCACTACTTGGGACCAAGCCAACCTCCAGCACCGGCACTTGTTTTCATACAGCCAGCAAGACCAGAATATTGGGAGGAATTAATGTCCTTGCCAGACGTCCCCAAAACCAGCCAGTTCAGCATGTTACTAAGGGTTGGGACAGGCAAACAAAATGAGGATCCACTCGCTTTTGTAAGGCTTGGGAAAACAGGCTGGAGTACAGTACATAATGTAACAAAAAATAGACGTACTGGGCTGAGTTCAGTTGCTTTGGGACAGAGTGATCTGGTTTTCAAATTTTTTTATAAAGCCAAAGCTTCCTTTACTTTGCTTCTAGATCTGCCAAGTCTTGTCTGAGTGAAGTTTTGGGGATTTTCCCAGCTGGACTCCTGGGAGGAGAGGCCAGGAGTGCCTGCAGCGCCCTGTCTGGGAGCAGAGAGGTGACAAACATCAGATGTGACACCTGGGCTAGTGTTGGCCCAGTGTGGTTAGTGGATATAACCAAGGCTGGTGGCCAAAAGCAACAAGTGATTAGAGGAAAACAGGAGGCATGTGCTGGGTGCTGTTGAATGGCTTCAGCTCGACAGAGAGCAGGGTTAGATGGGATAATGGGAAGAAATCCCATTCTGAGGGTGGGGAGGCCCTGATGTTGCCCAAAGAAGCTGTGGCTGCCACTGGATCCCTGGCAGTGTCCAAGGCCAGGCTGGATGAGGCTTGGAGCAATCTGGGATGGTGGAAGGTGTCCCTGCTCATGGCAGGAGGTGGAACTGGATGATCTTTACTGTCCCTTCTAACCCAAACCTTTCCATATGGGTGACAATCCCACGAGAGGGACACTCAAGGAAGAAGGCGGACAAAGCACTCCCTGGCTGCTTGATGCTCCCAGGTTTTTGGAGCAAGCTGTTATTCCCTTTACAATCTCTTTCTCTCCTGTTGCTCACCCCAAACACTTTCCTTCCAAAAAAATCACAATGAGCATCACACGAGCCCCAGGAGCCCCATTTCCCCCCAGCCCTGGCCTGCAGGAGCAGCTGTACCTCACCTGCAGGGTGCTGGAAGCTGCCAGGCCTAAAACGCTCCCAGCTCCCCAGGGAGCAGCAAAACTATTTCAGAGCCTTCAAAATTGCAGCAGCCAAAATTATTTCCTGCATTAAGTTATTTAAGCATCTCGCTGTGCAGGTACAAAAGCAGCTCACTTATAAAAAAAATCCTTTTCCCTGCTGACTTTCCTTCAGTTTTCCCACAGACATGTTTTTCTCTGTGCTGCTGGGATTTGGGGAAACAACCTGCTTTTGGTGAGCGTGTTTGGGATGGCACAGGATGGCAGCCAGGCCACCACGTCCCTGGAGCACCCGGGGTTCATCCCGGGGAGGAGCAGCCGGCTCGGTGCCCTCCCCAGCGGGCAGCCCGTGTCCCTGCCCGTGTCCCTGCCCGTGTCCCAGGCTGTGTCCCAGGCTGGGTCCCTGCCCATGTCCCAGCCTTACGGCAGGGTCAGGCGCCCCACATCACGCGCCGGAGCATCGCCACCGACTGGCACTTCACAGCTGCTTTGAGGTGCTGCCAGGGACTGGAGGTGGCGCCTGCCAACAAATCACAGGCATTGTGCTCCATCGCTCCCCTCTTTCTCCCCGTTAATGGCCCCTTTCTGTGCCCAGGGAACGTGATTCTGCATCATCCCATCCCTCTGCGAAACCCAGCTCTGCTCCGGGCTGGCTACCTGCACCCATCACTGGCCACGTCCCACTGGGGCTCTCCGTGCTGGCTCTGCAAGAAGTGATTGAGCCCCACCCCATCCCCCCAAAAAATCACTTGAGCCCCACCCCATCCTCCTAAAAAATCACTTGGTGCATTCAAGAAAATCTCCCCCACCACAGCAGCCATAAACCAAGACACCAAAAATGGAGTTTACCCCCCAGTTCTTGCAAAAGCATCTCCCTTGCTGTGCCTCACAGTGGTACCCAGAGCAGTGGCACACAGCAGTTGGCACCCCAAACCCGAGGCTGGAGCAGGTGGGGGTTTGGAAGCTCTCTGGGAGCACACAAGCCACCGAGCCAAGCTGTTGTTCTCATTTGTTATTCAGCGTTAAGGAAATCTGCCTCCCCATCCCGGAGGATAATTGATGCTAACGTCATTTCATTTCAGTCCAGCTGCCGGGCTCGGGAACAGATGTTTTATTGTTCCAACTGAACACACGGAACCCAAAAAAATAATATATTAAAAAAAAGCAACAAAACCCAGCTGATTTGTGTTTGTGGTGAGGTTAGCTGCGGTTTCCTCTCCCCACAAACGCGAGGAGGCAGAGCAGCAATCCCAGGCAAGACCCAGGCCTCTGGGAAAGCCAAGGTTTGTACATCCAATATGTGATTCTACATCCCCACCTCCAAAATTCTGCCCTGTCCAACAGAGAATCATCTCCTCAAGGCTGAGCTGCCACCTTCAGCACAGCCCTTGCATCCTCCCAGGAGCAGGGATCCACCTGGGTTTGCCACAGAGGAGCACAGCACATGCTCAAGAGCAGAGACACGCCTCTCCTCCGAGGAGAAGCCAAAAACAGGAGCAAAAATGTTCAGAGCTCAGCCTCTTGTGAAAGAGCTCCTGGACAGCACCCTTGGGTGATCCAGGGTGGGAGTGCTGCACTCACAGCCGTGCTGGGAATCTCCCAGGGACACACACATTGCTCCAGGAGCAGGGGATGCAGGGAGGAGGCCCATGACCTGCTGTGCAGCAGGTGCAGGACCATACCTGGAATCACAGGCAGAGCTCTCCACTGCATCCTGAAGCATTCCTGTGAAGCTACCACCAGGAGCAGGTGGGAAATCCTTCCCTGTCTGCCAAAAAGAGTGATGTTTAAAATGAAAAAATCTTACTGAGCAGCCAGAAGAGGAGCCTTAAACCTACCCAGGTTAACAGATGTTTCATGTTGATTTTCTCTCTAGCACTAACAACCCTCTAGAGAAGAACAAAACTTCTCCTGTGCAGAAGAACCGGGAAACACTCTTTTACGAACTGTGCAGGAGCTACCAGAAGGGCAGGTGTAGGTGTTCTCCTTGTGTCACCTGAGGAAGGACCTTTGCTGTTGGTGAGAAATGAAGCCCCAGAAAGAAATAAAGGGCTCTGAAATGCCCACAGCAAATTATTTGGGTGATTTTCCCCTCAAGACTGCCCACGAGGGTGACGGGAGCATCTTTTGCCACCTCCTGGTGTGTGCCACACGCTTGGCAATATTTCTGTGTTTTCTCCCTTTCCCACAAGAGGTGGGTGGGAGGGATCTAATCCTCAGGAATCCAGCTCATGGAATACCCTGTTCCCCCTCAGGACACTGCACTGGAGCTGGGGCCTGGCACATGGTTTGAAAAGCCCCGGCAGCAGAGTGACTGTGGGAAATAGTGAAGGTAAGAAGAGTTTTAGAAAGTTGGAAAAGTAAGTTTTAGAAAAGAAGGAGTAGAGAAACTTAGAATTAGTTGTAATTGTAAAGTTTGAAGGTAGAAAAAGTTATAATAGTACAGTAAGTAAAGATATTAAACAACAGTTTGAGGTTTAGGTTTGGTTAAGATAGATTTAAGGACTGCAGAAAAATATGCTTAGCAAGACAGTGAAAGGTTTTAAACTTAATAATGGTGTAATGTGTATTGTTAATAGAGAGCAGAGAAGCAAGCCTTGTGTGAAGCAGGTGTACGTGTGCTTTTAGAAACTGGCTAAAACAACTGTCTGTAAGCTTTAGCAATATGCTATTGGCTAGAACGTTTTTAAAATGCTCTGTAGCAAAGAAACCTTTAGCTGCTGCTAGCTGTACGTGAGCTTTTACCATCTTTCCATTGTCTCAACCCTGTAATGAGGCTGATGCTGCAAATAAAACTCAAAGAACACCCCCCAGCAGAACCTTTCCATTCCTGAAAAAAAACAAACCTCTCCAACACAGTGACCACAGCACCTTGTCACAGAAAGCTGATGGTGGAGGACTCCTCATGGATGCAAATAAAACACCTGGACCATGAAGAGCTCTGGGCTCTGCAGCACTGTGCAGGAAATCCAGACGCCAGATGTGACTGTCCCCTTGAGAAGGACAGTCTGGGGAAGGTCCGTGTCCAGCCAAAACACAGGAAGGGGCTGGAGGTGGAAAATACCTCTTGGGTCATCCACCCCTTCCCATCCAGCTGGGTGAGCAGCAGGGATGGAGTCAGTGGGTGTCCCCTGTCAGGGTCTGCCTGCTTGGAATGACCCCAACAGTGTGAAAGTCCCTGTTCCCCTAGCCCGGCAGCCGAAGAAGAGGTCTGGAATGTGTGAGGTCGAGTTTTCAAGGTTGTTTATTTTTTCTCATTGAAAACTTTTTCTCTCTGACCTGCTGAGGTCCGCCTGGTACAGAGGCCATAGCAGTATCTGCCGAGTCCTGGGTGTCTCCCATATTATATACCCAAAATTACGTGTACCATGTTCACAGTTCCCGTACCAATACCTAAAATCTATGTTGGACAGTGTGTCCCTATCCTAGACCAACAGAAAAGTGTCACTGTCACACCGAGACATGGAGGACAAAAAGAAGGGAAAGAAGGCTAGGGCATGCCCAGATTCCTCCATTTTGTACCCCTGAATTACACTCTAAAAAACCCCAAATTCTACTTTTCCACCCTGTGTCAATTCACCTATTACACTACTCAAGCCCTTTTGGCTTTTAATTCCTCATATAAGGTTGGCAGTCTCTCCCACGGGCTGAAATCGAAGCCTCAGGTGGTTTTGACTTGTTGCCGAGGTCCCCGAGCCCCCTGCCAGGGTCTCGAGACAGCCAGGGCAGCCAGAGGGATGTCCTGGACTCTGACAGTCCCCCACTCCCATCCAGGCCTGCTGACAAGTTGTTCCCACTTCCAGACAACCTCCCTGCATCCCACCTCAGGATGCTTCGTGCCTGCTGGCTCCAGTTTCCCAGCTGCCTTGGCTTCAGCCCACGGCCACGGGCGTTAGAGCTCTCAGCAGGCATGGGGACATGTTGGAGATGCCATCACAGCAAGCCAGAAAGATTTGGTGTCCCTGGCAAGCAGCACTGGCCCAGAGGCCACCTCCTTGGCCAGCAGAGTCCCTGCTGGGGTGTCCAGAGAGGTCACTGAGACCTTCAGGGGGTGACATTGCGTGGGGACACGTAGGGAAGCAAGGACGTGGCTGTAAACCCAGAGCTGGGTCAGCTATAGGTACAGAGCCCGAGAGGAGATGTCAGGAGGAGATGTCATGGAAAATATTTACCCCATGAGGTCAGTGCACCCTCGGCTGCTCTCTGGAGGGGACTTTGAACACAGGAGGGCAGACGTTTCCCTTCTGCAGGACAGAGGCTGGGGAAAGCAAGCACTTCCCTCTGCCCAGCAGATGAAAAGCACAAGTGGAAAGTTTTGTGCATAAGGCAAAGCAACTGAACCATCAGCTGCCGGCCACTGGGTGCTTGCTGTTAGGGGAAACTGCTTGTTTTGGAAAAAAAAAAAAAAGGGGTGGATCTCTGAGAAAAACGCCTGGGGGAAAAAAAACCAGAGGGGATGTGACAGAGCAGAGCCATGAGCTGGCAGTAGGACACACGGAAGTGCAGGCACACTCTGGGTTGTGCATAGAAGGGAAAAATCATCCCAAAATTGTGTGATGGCTCAGGAAAAAACAAACAAACAAACAAACAAACAAACAAACAACCCAGTCCTCATGTCTGGCTGTTTCCAGCAATAAAAACAGTGTTTGGCATCCTCTGCTCCTGGGGTTCATCACAACCTTTCGTGTTCAAGGCGAGGTTGGGGTGTTGGTCCTGCTCAATCCCATCAGTATGTGCAGCCCTGGATGAAAGCAGTGTGGGATTGATCACTGCTGGCTGCTCGGGCCACCTGAACCAGGTGAGGCCAAGAATTTGGGTGGCTCAAGCAGAGAAAGTCATCTCCAGAAGATCATCAGAAAAGGCAGATATTTCACACCTTGTGAGCCAGACCTCTCAGAAGATGACTCCCAGCACATTTTGCTTGGCCTAATTTCCAGGCAAACCTCATGCCTTGAAGCAGGGATCTGATACTCGCTGCCCTTCCAGGAAGCATCTCTTGCCACCATTGCGGGCTGGGTCAGCATCCCAGGGGAGAATTTCTCTCTTTATTTCAGGCTTTGATGATAAATTGATAATTTTCCCCCAAGGGGACGGTGACTCCATCACCACTCACAAGTGAAAGGGGCAGAGGGGCTTCCAGTGCTGCCAGCAGTGACTCAAGAGGTGGGACTCCAGCCCTCCTGACTCACTCCCTGTGAGCCCAAGCCCTGGTGAGCTGCTTCCCTTGCATCAGTCACTCTGGAGATAACAAAGGCAGCCAAGCTATGCTCTCAAGATGTGCTGTGCTGTTTTAAGCCCCCACACATTCTCCTTTTCAAGGTTTTTTCCCCCCTTTTCAGCTTTGGACTCACTATGTTGCCAACTCATCCCTGCACTGAGCAAGCAGGGCAGGGTGGCCTTCTCCCCACCCTTCTCCAGTTTGTCCCAGTCTCATCTCCGCATCCCAGGACCCTCAGCTCCCTTAGCACAAGGGGGCCTGTTGTCCCACCAAACAAATTCCCCCCAAGACCACTCACACCAAAAGCCCCCCTGTGCCACCAGTGGGGTCTCCATCTCGGCACCACCAGAGCCTCACTGCCCTGGGAATCTTCCAGGAGTGACAACAGCGGGAGGGCTGTCCCCTGTCCCCAGGATCTTCCACCCAGATCCTGGCCCCAGCCCAGCCCTCCGTGGGCACTCTGGTGGCTGAGACACTTGAGCCCCGGCTCAGCTGTTGACTCCAGTCCATCCCCGAGGAGAGGGATGGGGATGAGGACTTGCTCCAGGCTCCAGGGTGGAATTTCACTCACTTCAGTGACCTAGGGCCTGTGGCGTGCTCTAAAAATACAAATAAAGCAGTGGGCAGCCCAACCCCACCCCGTGTCCCACAGAGGGCTGCTCGGCCAGGCCCTGCCTCCCTGGCTGAGAGAAGTTCAGCTGAAGGCTGAAAGGGCAAATTTTCGGATACCTGGATGCAGGGTGAGGAGCAGGAAGGTTCTGTGTGCCCCTCACACTCCCTGCTTTGCTAAGCCAGACCAGCCAAGCTCGTCCTCTCTCCCCATCACTCTGGCCACCCCGTTGCCCTTCTCATCCTGCTGCAGCCAAGGGACACAGAAGGGACACAGCACCCACCAAGATCATCCCCTCCTCATGGTGTCCTTGTCCTCAGCCACTTCAGACAAGCCCCAGTGTGGCAGCCGGAGCTTTTCTTTCCCATCCTCACCTGCTTGACTTCATGCTCCATAGCAATGAATTCCTCCCCCATTCCTTCCTCCCCAGGTCTCCCTTTCCTCCCTCTGGGCATCATCCATACTCAGTCCCCACATGGATGTCATTAACAGAAACCAAAACAAAAATTAAGAGGAAATTCTGAGGAGCAAGAGGTGCTTGAGGGGGAGAAGATGAGGACTGAGGGTTCCTTGAGGATGCAGACACATCTGGGAGGGAGGGCATCCTCCCTGAGCCTGACACTCATTTTGTGACATTTTGTGACTGCAAAACCCCCTTCCCACCCTGCTCCTGGCACACCTGGGGGCCCCTCTGTGCTCTGGGGACAGGGAGCCAAAGGGGACAGCAGGCGGTGAGCTCACGGGTCCCCTGCACCCAGAACCAACAGGGAGGCCGGGGAGCAGGGCAGCGAGTCTGGGGGAGGTGGATTGTGGTGGGCAGGCAGACTGGGAGGCGCGCTGGCAGCCGGCACGGGCTGCGGTGTTATCTGTCACCGGGGGCACGGTGTCACCCGCAGCTCCTGTCACCGCCGGGACGCCGAGCTGGGCAGGGGAGCGTGGGGAGAGCTCTGTCCCTCAGCCAAGGGGCTGCTCCTGACTTTGGGAGAAGGTTTGGAGCCGGGCTGTTTGTCCTTTGGCCAAGGGGCTGCTCCTGATTTTGGGAGAGGGTTTGGAGCCGGGCTGTTTGTCCCTTGGCCAAGGGGCTGCTCCTGATTTTGGGAGGTTTGGAGCTGGGCTGTTTGTCCTTTGGCCAAGGGGTTGATCCTGATTTTGGGAGAAGGTGTGGAGCTGGGCTGTTTGTCCTTTGGCCAAGGGGCTGCTCCTGACTTTGGGAGAAGGTTTGGAGCCAGGCTGTTTGTCCCTTGGCCAAGGGGCTGCTCCTGATTTTGGGAGAAGGTGTGGAGCTGGGCTGTTTGTCCTTTGGCCAAGGGGCTGCTCCTGACTTTGGGAGAGGGTTTGGAGTCAGGCTGTTTGTCCTTTGGCCAAGGGGTTGATCCTGATTTTGGGAGAAGGTTTGGAGTCAGGCTGTTTGTCCTTTGGCCAAGGGGCTGCTCCTGACTTTGGGAGAGGGTTCAGAGTCGGGCTCCCGAGGAATTGAAGCTTCCCCATCCCCAAACTCGCAGTGCAAGCTCCTCCTGCCACTCCCATGGCTCCTGTCCCCTCGCTGGTGACACCCCCTGCCCTGGGACACCCTGTCCCCTGTGCTGCCGCCCCGGGACAGCCGCCAGGCCAGCGAGGTGCCCGGGCAGGCAGCAGCTGCTGCAGGGACCCGGCTGGGGTACAGGTGTCCTGTTCACCACCCCCGGCCCCTGGCCCGTGCCGGGAGGGTTCCTGGAAGCCGGAGGTGATTCCACAGCCCTCCACATGCCGCGGAACACGCAGCTGGTGCCAAAAGCACAACTCCTCACGTGGCTGCTGCCGATATCTCCTGAGCGGCTGGCAGGGAGCAGCCACCCCCTTCCTTGCTCCCCTCCTCCTCCTCCTCCCTTACTGATCTCGTTTTCAAATTCTCCTTCCCCTCCTCTTGGCTCTGATTTTTCCCATCTCTTAAATCAAGGGGATGGGTAAATGCTGGGTTTCCTCCAACCCTGTGCTGTGAGGCTGCTCAGGTGGCACCTGAGCCCCAGGCAGCCACTCTGAGCTGCAGGAAAGAATAAAGTTTTGCAGCCCAGGCTCTCTGCATGGTTTTTGGAAGCCTTACCTGTGCAGGGAAACGGGGTGTGAGTCTGACCATCACTTGCAAAGCCAGGCATTAGGATAACAAGTCCCCTGTTTGCTCATGCTCCCTTTTCCCAAGCCCCTGCATGCCTCTGATCCCAGCAGGGCAGGTCAGAGGGAAGGGAATCCCTGCAGATGCTGCTCCAAAGCTCTCCTCGATCCGTGTGCTCTGTTGGCAGATGTCCTGAACTGGGACCCCATAACTGGCATCAAGCAATGAACCACTCCACGGCCAGACCCAGCCCAGGCCTGTCTTTACAGCCTGGTGGAAATCATTTGTTGTCCCTCTCTTTTGGGTACAGCATCACCCACAGCTGGGCTTTACCTGGTGCCCCACCTCAATTACCCCCATGACCTCCAGCATCATGTCCAGCACCTCCTTGAGACTCCTGAGCTATTTTCTCTCTGATTTTCTTTAAATACATCCTAAGACAGATTGTTTACACCTTTCAGAGGGTCTTGTGTGTCCAAATCTTTCTATTTTTATTCCAGATTTCTTTTTGAGATAGACTGGAAGCTATCCTGAGCTGCCATTAGGGCAAAGGTCTCCCTGGGATAATTTTACACATTCAGGAAGACAAACTATAAGATCTAATCTTGCAAAAAAAACCCTGAAGTGTTTTGTTCAGACACCTGCGTGATTCCTTCATGGCAAACGAAACAGCTTCAAGCTGCAAGTTCACTCAAACCTCCTGGGCTTTTTTCCTGGTGTGCATTTTCCCCTGTAAACAAAGAGCCAAACAAAGCACCTCACCTTTGCTACCCAGTGGAAAATTCAATCTGGGCAAAAAAAAAAAAAAAAGCTTTTAAAATAAATGGTTTGTTTTGCAAAGGGTCAGGACAGCGTCCACGCCATGGGGAATATGGCTCTGGAATATGGGTGGCCAGCAGTGCTGCATGAAAATGAGAGGAGAAAGGGAAGAGAAGGACATGAGAAGGGCTGCAGGGAAATGCCAGGAGCACCCCCAGATCTCAGGTGACCACTCCCGGTGCTCGGCACTGCTGCACATGGGGATGGCTCAGCCGTGACGCCGTGAGGGCTCTGGATCCCCGTCCCACGCATGGGAAAGCCCTTCCCAGCCTTCCCGGCACAGGGACAGCTTGGGAGGGCCCCAGGCTGATGTCATGGCTGTGAGCAATCCCAGCCCTGGCTTTGGGATGAGGATCCCTCCCTGTGACCTCCTCAGACGTCTCCAGCTCCTCCACGGGCTCTGTTTCTCTGTCGCATCTGTGTGCTCTCCTCCTCCTCCTCCACCACCTCCCTCCCACCTTCCTTTAATTGCAAATACTGTGGAAGCCCTGGCAAAATCCCAATTAGCAGCCAGGCCCCTGTCAGCACCTGCTATCTCTGCGTGTGCCGTGTCCTCAGGAGCTGCTTCAAAATAAAGGCAGAAGGACATTGGCCGTGGCAGGAGGAATTTTCCACTGGGTGGGTGCAGCCAGCCTGGATCACGGGATGCAGGGCCCTGGCTTGCATCACCCACCAGCATCCTGGGAGGCAGCTGTGCCCACGGGCAGCCCCTTCTGTGCTGCCCAGATCCCGGGGGATTGCCCAAAAGAGGCTGAACCTGAAACATTCCCACCTCATTCCGAGGGGGACAGTCTTCAATCTCCAGATTCCCCCCACAGCAGCTCATTTGAGGCTCACTCAGCATGGCCTTGGCAGGAGGCTGTGTGCATGGGGTGGCTCCATGCTGCCCCTGCCCCTGTCCCTGGGCAGGGGACAGGACTGAGCAGGGGATGTGTCTCTGTCCCATCAAGCTGCCTGCAGGGATTGTAACAGAGTCCAGCCCTGCTGGTGATGCTCAGGAGGAAACGATGAGGAGCAAGAGGTGCTTGACGGGGAGAAGATGGGGGCTGAGGGTTCCTTGAGGATGCAGACATCTGACAGGGAGGGTATCCTCACCTTTCCTGGTGGGTCATTTCCTCCCTGCAGCACACAGCACTCTCAAGCTGTTTCAAACCAGCTGAACAGCTGACAGGGCACCCAAACCTCTTCCCTCAGCCACAGGCAGTGAGATCCAGAGGGTCTCCAGGGCAAAAATCCACTGTCCACTCCTCTCTTGGCTGGCAACCAGCTGTCTCCAGCTCCCTGCCACCCCACAGCTGGAAGGGAAGCACCAGGAAGGGCCACACTGGGCACTTCCCCTCCGCACATCTGGGAATTGACAGCGCCGCTGCATTGTGCTGGGACAGGGAGGGTTTTGCTGCTGTTATTATTCCAAGCTGGCCCGGAGTCCAAGGGAAACAAAAGCTTCTTGCTTGCCAAAGGGAGCTCTGGCTGGAGGCAGCCACAGGAGACGAGGGCTGGGCTATTCCCTGGGCTCCTAACGCTGCATTTTGGTGTTTAAATTTAGCCCTAGACTGAGGCTGTGCAGACACGAGCCCTTCTGGAGAGCCAGCAGCCTGGCCAGCATCAACAGAAACTTCGTGTGTGCCCTTCCTTCGCTGCGAGCTCAGCCCCCAAGCCTGCAGCCCCCAGATGTGCTCCACGGGGCAGATTCCTGACAGAGAAACACCCCAGAGAGCTCTGGAGAGCAGCTCGGCTGGGCAAGGCATCCTGGATGCAACAACAGCTCTTTTGGCCATCCAAACTGCAGCAAGACAAAGGAAGATGCCTGCAAGTTTTTCTCTCCTCGTTAAGCAGATGACAAAGAGAACTTCCCAGCAGTGAGAGGTCAGATGTGGAGAGCTCTGGCCATGCCCTGTGTCACCTGCCTCTTTCCTGGGGAACAGAAAGTCCCTGTGACTTGTGGCTTCTGGTCCTTTGGGATGCCTGGGAAGGGAGCCAAGCCCTCACTTCTGTTTCATCACCAGGATCCATCACCCCCACCCCACTGCAGAGCACAGCAAACAGCCCCAGGTCCCCCCTCTACATTTAGACCCCCAGATGGGAGAGGCACTGGGGTTTTACCTCCCAAATCCGTAATTGGAAGGTTCCAGATGGAAGTTCTTGCCATGATGTTCCATCACACCACCTGGGAAGCTGAGAATGCCCCAGAACATGCCAAAAGCTGTCACCCCCCAGCAGCCGAGCTCTGCGGCCTCTGCCTGAGCTGGCCACTGGATCAGAATGGGCAAACGAGGAATCAGGAGGAATGCTGCTTATTTGCTGGAGCTCTGCAAACAATTCATGTGGCCTTGTCCTCCGGATGAACCTGGTTTGATAAGGATCCTATTCATATTCCAGCGATTCCTGGAGAACAGAAAGTTGAGTGCAAGTGAGCCATCCTGCTCTTGTCTGCCAGGGAAGTGCATCTGCTGGCTCAGAGCCCTGGGAATAGAGAGCTGCTTCAAGCTTCTGAGGGTTTTCTGCACAAATCCTGTGCTGTAAAAAAAAATTAAATATACTATGTATAAATAAATAAATATATATCTATAGTTCCACCCCGTAAATCAGGTGGGAGAAGGGTGGTGGGGAATCACTGGCTGAAGAGGCAGCCTGACATTCAAAGGGCACCAAAGGATGGGAATATCACAAAAAGATCTTCAGGATGAATGGCAAAAAAATGGTGATTCTTTTACACACAGAGTAGCAGAATAATGAAAACAGCCGAACACCCAATTTCACGGCTTATTAAAATCCTGGGGAAGGTGATCCTCTCTCTGCACACAGCCCCCTGAGGATGAACTGTGTTTCGCTGCTCCTGGGAGGGCTCAAACGCTACAGGGATGCACAGAAAGCTTTAGGCACAGTGGGAAACACAAAGGTACCTTTGGCTGGGGTACTTCACCCTTCTTTTTTTCGAAATACTAATTCAGATTGGAAGAGAAATACATAACACTCATGGAAATACATGCTCACACAGCCATGCACAAGCTGGGAAGAGCAGAAATGCTGACAGCTTTGTGCTGGAAAGCTTCTCCCCATGACAAAGACAACCCGTGTGTAAGGAGTGTAAGGAGAATTAATTAAGTGTAAGAAGAATTAAGTGGATTCAGTGAGTGGCTTTTGTGAAGCCTGTGGCTCACTGAGGAAGAGGAGTGGGAGGAAGACACTGCCTGCTGCACAAGAGAACCATGACACAGACATAATCCTGCTTAGCTGCCCTGCTGAAGCTTGGAGTGATCCTTAGGACGTGGGGAATTCAGATCAGCTCAGTGGCTCCTACAATCCCCACCTTTTCCTTTGCAAACGCTTTTCCTTTCAGCCACTTTCATTCCCTCTTCTCCCTGACCACTCAGTGCTGCCAGAAACGCTCACACCTGCAGACTGAAAAGGAATTCTGCTCCAAAAGAGCAGCTCTGGAAGAGTTGGGGGGCTTTGAGCTTCATGACCTGCAGAAACTGAGCCCCTGGCTGTGTCAGCTCTGCAGTGCCACTGAGGGATAAGTGGGAATGCTGCCACAGAACGTGGATGCTCTGGTGGGAGCCCCATCCGAGTTTCATGGGGATTTTTCCCTGCAGAGGCTGCACCAAGCCTGCCAGAGGTCAAGAAGCATTTGGACAACACTCAGGCACAGGGTGGGATTTTTGGGCTGTCCTGTGCAGGGACAGGAGTTGGACTCCATGGTCCTCCTCAGGATGTTCTGTGATTCTGGATTTCCCCAGGATGGGCTGTGCTTGGAGAGGAACTTGACGGTTGAACCCCTCTGATAAACCCAAAAGGAGAATCAGCAAGCTGTAAGCAGACACAAGAACAATTTGCAGTTTTTCTTGCCCCAAATCACCTCTTTGCTTTTGTTTTGTAGGAACCCCTGGTATTTTTTGCAAAGACTTATTTGATAGAAAAAGGAAAGCGTTGCTGGACTCAAGCAAAGTGCCAGCCCCTCTCACTTACCTGTGTTTATACAAATACACACAACACCTCGCTGGGTTTGTACCACCCTGCTGATTTCCAGGCAGGTCTTCATGAGAACAGCCCTCCTCTGGTTCCACAAGTGCCCGAGAACTTTCTAAACAACTCACAGAAACCAGGGAAAATGTAATTGAAATGAGCAAAGCCAATCAGCTGGTGGGTGGGGGGAAAAAATAAAATCCCACAGAGCCACATGCCTCGAGCTCTTCCCGTGGGGAAGGGGAGGCAGAAAGCCAACGCTGGCCTCGACACTGACTGTGTTCCATCCGTGGGGATGCTGCTTGGGAAGCTGGGAGGGCAGTCCAGCACGGCCTGCTGCCTCCAATCACACCGCTGGCAGCTCTCGTTGCTATGGCCCTCAGGTCTGAAACTTTGGAAATTAGGTAAAAGGTCTAAACTCGAAACTTTTTTTTTTTTTTTTTTTTTTTTTTGCCTCCTCCCCCTCTGCAGTGGTGCCCCTTGCCTAGCACAATCCCTCTTCCTGCTGAGCCCAGGAGGAAAGCAGCTGGGATGAAGAATTAACTCTCGCGGTCCCAGGGGTTTTCCAGTCGGGAGCAGTGATGTGACACAGGAACGGTGGCCCAGGGGAGGGGGAATGTGCCAGCAGATCGTGATTCCCACCTGTCCTGGGCTGGTGAAACACCGAAGGGATTCATGAAGGGATTCATCCCATTCCTGGAGGGAATCATCCTCTCCTCCCCCAACAAGGGCGTGGTTTTAAAGTGGGTTTCATGCTGGCGTAACAAGCATGGCAGATCACAAAGGATGGGATTTTTTCCATTCCCTGGGTAGAATTTGACATCTTTAAGGGTGCTAGACGTGGAGAGATCCATTTCCTCCAATTCCAGAGGATTTTTTTCCATTCCCTGGGTAGAATTTGACACTTTTAAGGGTGCTAGACCTGGAGAGATCCATTTCTTCCCATTCCAGAGGATTTTTTTCCATTCCCTGGGTAGAATTTGACACTTTTAAGGGTGCTAGACCTGGAGAGATCCATTTCTTCCCATTCCAGAGGATTTTTTTCCATTCCCTGGGTAGAATTTGACACTTTTAAGGGTGCTAGACCTGGAGAGATCCATTTCCTCCCATTCCAGAGGACTTTTTTCTATTCCCTGGGTAGAATTTGACATTTTTAGGGGTGCTAGACCTGGAGAAATCCATCTCCTGCCATTCCAGAGGATTTTTTTTCCATTCCCTGGGTAGAATTTGACGTTTTTAAGGGTGCTAGACATGGAAAGATCCATTTCCTCCCAATCCAGAGGAGAGGTTACCATGCTGATACATGGATCCCCGAGTTTTCCCTCCATCCTGGCAAGGGGCTGGCTCTGCATGGCACAGCTTGGTTTGGCACAGAGAGAGGTGATGCTGATCTAGCACTGTCCCCACCCACCAGGGACCCCTGCA
The DNA here is from genome assembly GCF_031753505.1 of Anomalospiza imberbis. NCBI lineage: Eukaryota > Metazoa > Chordata > Aves > Passeriformes > Viduidae > Anomalospiza > Anomalospiza imberbis. The sequence goes on along the minus strand of NC_089689.1, from coordinate 3,028,233 downwards.
GTGCTATTCCCCACAGGAATTCCTGCCTGTGCCCACTTCCTCTGTGCCACAAAAGATCTGTGCCAGTTTTGGGTGAGCAAAACTCTTAGCAATGTTGATATCTCTGTGAAACCTACAGGACTGGGAAAACTCACTCTTTGTCCCTCATGGTTCTACTAAACCTTGGTTAAATTCCTTCCTTCTGTTATGTCACACATCTCCAGCATTTCAAGTCATGAAAGGGGAAAACCCTCCTGATGGAAAAGGTTTATACCACCATTACAAAAGACAGAAGGGGCTGAGTGCCTTATTTCAGTGTTTGTATAAAGCTGCAAACAACCGTGTACAGCTGCACACAGTTTTATCTGAGCTGTTTTGATGTTTCCAGAGTCTTAGATCCTTCCAGCCCCGCTTGGTCCTTGCTTTTGAGTGGCAGCACTCACAAATTCAATTTTGAATTTATGGCCATTCCTTCACCCTCCTGCCCACCAGGGCCACCCCAGGCGTGCCTTGAGGGGTACAGGAGCACCTCCAGCTCAGCAAGGTGGGCTGGGAGTGGTTTCAGGAGTTACCCCATCCGAGCCCCTTTTATGCTGCTGCCAGGAGAGAGGTTGCTTTTCCAGGTGAGAGAGCAAGTGCCCCAAATTCCAGCTCCGGGAAGCTCTTGGCTGCCATCCCTGGGCCTCGGGAGCAAGCCAGGCACCTCACTGGCTTGGGGCCAGCTCTGCAGGGATGGCAGGGGAAGGGCCACAAAGGTGGCTTTGTTCCTCCTGCCTGCTCGCTGCTTCACCCCAGCCCTGCTGTGACACCCCCGAGGTGGAGTCGTCTTTCCACAAAAAATCTCCAGCAGCGTTTCCCAGATGCTGTGTCACCACGGCGGGATGGGGATCGTCCCCCTCCCACCTTTCCCCAGGAAAATTCCAGGCCAGGAGTGATGCAGGTGGGGTTCTCGACCAGGAATGTTTGCATTAATCCCTCTCAGATCCCCATCCCCATTTCTACCTGTCTCCCTGGGACTCACCTCCCACCCAGGTTCTGTCAGGGTGAGGAGCTGTGGAAAGCACCTCACACATCTTCTCTTTCAGAATCACAGAATCTTTCAGGCCTGCTTACCCAAGAAAGTCAAGGTGGATAAACGACAGGTGTCAAGTCCTTAAATCTGTAGGGAAAGGAATTGTTCTCTAGCAGAACAGCTGGGGAAACCCCAAAGAGATGCTGGCCCGAACCCACCTCAGGTTTGAGATGGGGCAAGAGGTTCCAAAGCAGGGCCTGGCCAGGAGCAGAGCCAGCTCTCATTGCTGGTTTGAAGCTGGCCACGTGTCTGCTCACACATTTCTTGTTTTCTTTCCCTTGTGCCAGCAGGTGAACTGTTTGTTTCCCAGTGATCCCAGTGTCCAACAATGTTTTATCTCTCCTGCCAAACACTGCCTTGCCCATCACCCAAAACCAGCCCAGCAGGCACTGGGCAGCACTGCTACAACCCCTCTTCATGAACAAATGAATCTCCATGTGGCACAGGAGCTACATTTAGGGACAGCAAAATATGTCCACTTTTAGAATATCATCCTGTTCTTTGTTCATGCTCTCAACTCCCTGCTTAGAAAGAGCCCATCTGGAAAAAAAAAGTGCCCTTGGATATTAAGCACCTGCAGCTCCTATCAAACATCAGCTGGGACCACAGAAAAGGAGAATGGAGTCTTTCTGATGAGGAATTTGCTGCCTGAGTCTCGCCTTGCTGCTCCCAGCACTGCTGGGTGGTTTGGGCACAGCAAGCTGGGCTGGGATGGAATGGAAGCTCAAGCCTGTCCCACCAGAACGGGCTCCCAGGGCAGCCCAGCTCCTGCCCATCCCCATCCCTGTCCCAGGAGAGCAGCAGGAGCCAAGCCAGGATGCACCAGGCTCATCCACTATGTGGCTGTTGGATCCCAGGCTCCTCTGGCACTCTGGAATTGCAATAATTGCATTTTCCCTGCAAACTCTTTTGGATCCCGATGCATTCGGGATGTTAAAAACATGCAGCCTGTGCCTCACTTCTGCTTCCAAATATAGAGCTGCTGTGCAGCACAATGTTCTGCCTCACCGCCTGCAGCACAGCACCAGACCAAACAAAAATGCCAAAAAAAAAACCCAAAAAAAATCCAGACCTGAGGGGCCCGACCTTGCTGTGGCAACGGTGAGACTGATTTTTGGGATGGCAGTGGGTGTCCAAAATAATGTTCCTCCCAGTCTGTGCCAGGGGAAAGAATTGGGAAGGATGCAGGGAGGAGTAAAAAATAAATGAGGTGTCTTCCCCTCCTCCCATTCTCTCTCGGGTTTAATGGCTGGAAAGGGCTCAGCAGATGCCAACAGCTGGAAATGCAGATTTGTGCCAGGGAGCCGTGAGCCCAGCACACCCAAATGAGCCCGGGGATGGGGCAGAAACGTGCAAGACAATAAACCCTGGGCGAGAGCAACCAAGTCAGGCAGCAAAAACCATCCAGGGGTGTAATTTATTCCATGCTCCCACTGCTCCTGTTTGCTGCTGTGTTGAGGGGCACATCCACGTGTCTCTGGAGGAGCCACCTGGATCCCTGCAGATTTGGCAAGCTGGAAACAGCCAGCACAGGTACAGGGAACAGCATGGCCAGGATTTTGTTTATTCAGTGAAGGGTGGAGGGAGGTGCAAAGCAAGGGGAAATCACTGATAGAGGGAGGATGGAGCTCTGTCAGGAAAGGTACCCTCAGGACTAAGATGTCTGGAAGGGGAGAGAAAACAAAACAAAACAAACCCTTCCCCTCCAAAACAAAACAAAACAAAATAAACCCCCAAAAAATCAACCAACCAAACAAAACCCAACAAAAAACCAAACCAAACCAAACAAAAAAAAACCTAAAAAACAACCAACCAACAAAAACAAACAAACAAACAACACAAAAAAACCCACCAAAAAAACAAAACAGAAAAACCCCGAAAAAAACCCACAGGTTTTTCTTACAGAGAGAAATCACATGTTTCCTCATGACTAGAATATAATGAATGGCCCAAAGAAATATTCCAAACAAACAAATCAAAACCCTCTCATCTGAGCATATTCCTTGCCTTCCAGCCTTCTCCTGTCCCCAACATCCTTCTCATCTGTGTCCCACACTGAGCTACCCATTAGTGGGCAAACAGAGCAGAGGCACAGGAGGCTTGAGCTGAGGATCCAGAGGAGATGCAATTCTAATTAACACAACTTTTCTTCCCAAATTCTTCTGTGCAAAGTGCAGGGCTCTGGCAGGGGGGTCCCTCAGCACAGGGACAGCGGAACGAGTCCTGCCCGTGCCAGGGAGATGGGCCAGCAGTGCCCACGGGCACATCTGCTCCTGCTTGCTTTGCTTCCCATGGCACTGACATTCAAAACAAGCTGTTCCCGAGCCCAGAGGAAGGGCTGGCACCTGCCCAGGGGTACCTGGCAGAGGGAGGCACAGCGTATCCCACGGGACGGGCGCACGGTGCCGAGGACGCTTCCCAGAATTGCGGGATGTTTTGGCAGGGCTGGAGCTCTGCTCTTGGAGCATGCTCAGGCAGAGTGCAGAAATACACACAGAGCTCCAGGTGCCCCTGTTTTTTTGGGTTCAGAAGAGGACTGTCCAACAACAAGTGACCCACACGACTAAAATTTCATCCAGCAGCAGCCGAGCTCCTCATCCTGCTGCTCCCACAGACCCCTGAACACGCAGGATTATTTCACTGGCCCACAGTCCTCCCAAACCCCAGTCTGGGAGCCCAGTTCAGGATTGCACCACTTTCCCCCAGCCCTAGATCTGGCCCAGCTCTGCTGAGAACACTTGATCTCCTCCCCGAGCGCTGCCAGCTGGGTGAAATACAGCTGCTGCCTCAATAGCGCTGGTGAAAAAAAGCCTGACATTATTCACAACAAAAAGACAAGCATTGCTGTGCTTGCTTTAGATTTCATGGGAGCAGTTCCCACTGCTCCATGGGCAGGGGGAGACGAGCAAGGGGGAGATGGGCAGGGGAGCTGCTGCATCTCAAAGAGCTCTTTGGGCAAAGCTGCCACAAGCTCCCACCCAAAACATCCCTGCAGAAGCCGTGTGGTATCGCTGCCATTCCCCTTCCCCGAGCTTTGCATAGAGATTCTTGGTTTGCCAAGACCATCTCTTCCAGCAGAAGCTCCCATCTTATAAGTTCCATGACTTTATCCAGCCCAAGATCATCAGCAAGCTGAGGGAGAACTTGCCAGGAGAGCCAGCCACAAGGGGAGGTGGAAAAGAGGGAGACAGTTAATGACCCAGCATGTGTTATCTGCCTGGCTGGAAAATGGTCTGAAAATACCCTGTATTTCAGAGCAAGTGCATAGTTTTTGGTCATTCAGCCACCTGAAGCCTTGTCCTCCAACTTTCAGATTAAGCCCAGCTGTTCCCAGGTAGCTTCTGAAATAGAAATGGCAATAGCATCTGGATAGGATAGCCCTGAGCACAGCTATTCCCACCTCAAACCTGGGGGCTTGCTCAGAATCCCCTAAAAACAAAACCACCTGAAGCTTATTATTTCACTTTTAAGCTTCTTACTCTGAAGTTCATCGGAAAATTACAATTTAGCATTTAAATCAGCCAGTATGTAGTGACTTTAGAACAATGACAAAGGATCATTTGAGGGCTGAAGTGGCACCTTAACTGAAACGATCTTTTCCTGTTTGCATCAAATCCGGAGTCCAGACACTCTGACAGTACCTTTTAACACATAAAGCAACTTTTCACACCACTTTCAATATAATTGTACTTATGAACCAACCACAGATTAGTCTATAATGTTACAAACAGTATTTAAGCAGAGTAGAAAAGGCACCTGTAAATAAACAAGATATTTACAGGTGATAAAAGATTAGAGTGAAAAGGAAAGAAACCATCCTGAAGAGTGCAATGAATGACATGGAGAGGCACTGGGCAGATTGGGGTTTGTGGTTGAAATAAATGGTCCCAGAATTTTTCCAAATACCTGCTGGCCACCACACTTACCAAAATCCAGCTCAGTAGGGCAAGAGGCTCCTATTCCCTTCCTTTCCCAGCGTTTTAGGCATGTTGGCCAGGCTGTGGCTCAGGACAGAGGCAGCTGGGCAATTCAGCAGCTGCTCAGCATCTCCACAAGATGGATGGGTTGGAGCCACACAGCTCTGTGATGAGAAATAACAGCCCAACCCTGGCTCTGATTAATATTTCTCATTTTAACAACATGTTTGGCACTGGCAGAAGCTGCCAGCAAAAACTGTGGAGTCTGGTGCCTCAACCTCCCACAGGACATGAAAACAAGACTGCTGTCAACTTCAAACCTGCCTGGAGGGTGAGGACCTTTCCTTCTGAACCCTCATGTCTAGCCAAATGGGGTCCTGAAGGTCACCAGTCCCAGCTGCAGGGGGTTAGGGCAGCGGGCTGAGGCTGCTGGGGAGCCACCAAGCACCCTGCCAAGCACCCACTGCTGTCCTGCACCCTCCTGCACCCTGCCAGGATGGTGCCAACAGGACCCCTGGGTGCAGGATCTCCAGACCTTTTGTTATCATATTGCGCTGCAGGGCTTGTATTTGTGAATATGGAGAATGGATTATTTAGAATATTAGCTATTATTTGCCAAGGAGGAGGTAGACTTCCTGCTTTGTTGTTTCCTCTGGTAGCATCAATAAAAAGATCTTTGGTGGGACAGGAACCACGTCCCACAGACGGGACACTGGGAGGGCAGCCAGTGCTGGGACAGGTGAGAAGTTTCTTGCCACCAACGTGGTCTCCCCCAGGCTGCGTTTTCCACGCCAGTCTGCCATTGTTTTCTGAGGCTGGGACTGTGGAAGCTTCCATTTCCATTTTCTTGCCTTACCAGCATTTCCGAGCAAGTGAAAGTGAAGCCAAGGAGGGCAGAGAGTTCAGCAAAGAAGAACAAGGAGAGGAGGGTCCCGAGGTGAGCTGTGCACGCCTGGGCCACCCGTCCTCCTGCTGGGAGGAGACCTGGGCACAGCCTGTTGACAGAGGAGCTCCCGAACAAACAAGCTGGCTCCACCTGGGGCAAGGGATTACAAAGCTCGGCACAGCCCTCGGATTCCTCTCAGCAAACCGACTGTGGCTGGAGGCAGGGATTAAACCCCGTGCTGAGGAATGTGGCTCCTTCCCGCTGCGGAGTCCAAGTTGGCACCGCATCCCCACTCAAGACTCGGCTTACATAATGCAGCTTATGAAAGCAAAATAGCACGGCCATGCCAGCCTGTGGGCAGGCCAGGATGGGAGCAAAGAAAGGGAAAGAAAGGCGTTTTTTTGCTGAGGTGAAGCCTCGCTGCCCCCGCTGCAGCGCTACCCCAACCTTGTGCTGTGTCACCGTGAAGGAGAGGAAGGCAGAAGTGAGGGAGAAGGGCCAGTCCTCCTCCAAGGCTGTGAAGAGGTGCACTCCTGGTGCTCAGCCTGGAGTCACAGAATGTGGATTTTCCTCCCCAGTTTGCCTCTGTGACCGTGGGTTCCTCCTCAGTCAGGCAAGTTCACGTTGAGGTCCACTGCAGGTTTTGGGGGGGTCTAACATGCAAGAAGCACCCCAGCCCCAAATTCCATTCCTTCTGAACACAGACACCTCCAGAGGCAGCTCAGAGATGCTCTGACCCACATCATCTCCCCCTGGGAATGGAGCCTCTGGAGATGATGCTTCAGTGGGGAGAGCAGTAGGATTGTGGCTGCCTAGAACCCTTCTCCACATGTTCTCACCAGAGATCAGTGCCCAAAAAGGAGGAACAGTCCCCAGACACCCAGCACTGGCTCAGGGTGGAGTCACGAGGATCAGACTGAGATCACCACAAGTGTCATCTTTAGTCATCCCTCAGTGACTGATATCCCCCAGTTCAACCTGCATGGCCTCAGGAAAAGCTGATCCTACTGATGGCCTGGCCCCTTTGTCAGCAAGCAAAGAGTCAGGGTTCAATCTACATCCACACCAGACGTGTTGAAACTGCAAATGGGTCATCAGTCCCAGCTGGAGAGCCTGGAGACCCACTCGTGGGTGGAGGGCCCACTCAGGAGCCGGCCCAGGTCTGCCTCTGCATGCAGCTGGCTGGGGAAGCCAGGCAGGCCTAAGGAGATCTTCCTTTCAAGAGCTCCCACTTGTTCCCTAAGGAGCTGTCCTCAGTTTAATCAGTAACTGAACAAGTGGGATGAGATCCTGGCTCAGCTGGAGCTGGATTATGGATGAGTGTGATGGCAGGAGTCCCCTCCCAGCTCTGCCAGCTTCCTCAAAGGGCTCCCACACCACACCTGACCTTTCTCCAGCACCCTTCTAGAGCATGCCCTGGCCTCCTTCGAGGGCACAGAGAACCTCCAGCCACTTCCCCTAAGGTGGAAACCTCATCACTTTTATCAGCTGATGAACTGCAAGTGTAGATCTCAGCCGGGCCCCACAGCAGAGGAGCTGCTGGAGCTCTAAAAGGCATTTCAAGAGAACAAAGCTGCTCTGATAACAGCAGCTTCAAGCCCAAACAGAGGCTCTTGCAGGGCAGTCTGTGCCTGGGGTCATCCTTTCCCATCCTCTGTGGGCAGAAGGAGATGCAGGACACTCACAGCACCAGCACCCCAGGAAGAGGGGAAAACACAGACTGGAGAAATAAAACCACTTCCACCCAGCAACTTCTCCCTCCCTACCTCTCTTCTCCCCCAGGTAAGGGCATCCAAAAGGCAGCTCAGCAAATCCTCACGCAGCTAAAACTGGCTGATTCCTCTTCCTTCTCCTCCAGATGTGTTCAGCCAGAGGCTGTGCCAGCCTGTGAAGGCTGACCTACCTACAAAAGGTAATCAAGGAAGATCAAACAGCACTGGAAAACTCCCACAAAATAGTAAGGGAAGTGGGATGGGAATACTGGAGCAGCATCAGGGCTCTCTGGGAGTGGGAAAGGGCAGGAGAAATCCAAACAGCCACACCTGATGCACCAGGCTCTGCAGAAAGGGAAAATCCCTCGTGTCCAGGCAATAACTGAGCTGGCACAGCCTGGCACAAAAAGATGCTTCAAGTGTGATCTTGATTAGCTCGTGTGCTCCAGGCTGTGTTTGAAGGGAGCTGTGGCTAATCTTCTTTTGATTGCCTTAAAATCCAGCTGTGGGGAAAAGCGTGGCATGTGAGCAGATATATTAATGGGTTAGGGGCAGCCTTGTCTCCTAAGCTGGTGTTTCATTAAAAGGGAGCACAACCAACAGGCACTTCAAAAAGCTGCTGCTATTTTTGGCTGCTTCATTTGGAGCAGTTCCTGATGCTTGGATGTGCCCAGCAAACCCTTTGGGACTGATCCTTGCTATATCATTATTCACATTTTAAGGATGTGTGAGTACAGAGAAAAGAGATTCACTTCCTCCTGAGAGGCTCAGATCAAAAGTCAAAATGTTTTCTATGAATGCATAAGACATAAGTTCAGCTTCTGAGGGTTTCAGTCTCAATTTGTAAGAGCCCCATGGCCTTAAGAGGAGGCCTCCCTACCCTACAGAGCTGGGAACTGATGTTTAGGTAACTACAAAGCAGATTCAGCAAGCAGGCTTTAAGCAAAAAAGTCAGAAAACAATGTCTGCAGGGAATAAATTATTTTTTCTCCCCTTCTAATTCATTATAATCTTTTTTCCCCCCCCTATACTTTTAATAATGATCTGAAAAGCCATTTCCCAGTACAATGTTGTTCTGACCTTGTTTTCAGCCGGGTGATTGTGCAGTGAGTGGATAAATGCTTTCTCAGCTGAGAACAAGAGGAACCATTAAGCATCAAGCTCCTGACCTAAATTTAAGTTCAGGGCAGCTGGAGGAGCAAAGGACTGATGCCTGCTCCCCTTATCAGCCTGAGGGACACCCTGGAGATGGCATCTTCCTCAGGGACACCCCAATGGCACAGAGAGATGCTGTTTGTCCCAAAGCAACCCAAGGAAGGTGTCCCTGCCCATGGCAGGTGGTTGGAATGAGATATTTAAGGTCCCTTCCAAACCAAACCATTCCATGATTCTATGGCAAAACACAAACCCTGCTGCCCATCAGCTCCTCCTGCCTTGCTGATGCTTAGTGGCCAGAACTGAGCTATGTCTCCTTTTCCCAATTTTTTTATTTCCCAGGAGGAAAAGGTTTCTGGAGGGAGAGTCAGCTTCAATGATTCACAGTGTTAGGAAGCACAGGATCTTTAAGAAAAACAAACAGAAAACCAAACCATGTCTTTTTCCTTCCTTCTGTGCCAATGCTTTTAGAAAAGTTCCCTTACTTCAGGTGAAATCTGATTCTTTCCTCTGTAACATTTTCTTGGAATGCATAAGAAACAGCAGCTGCCTTGCCCCTGAGCCCAAATCAGAACAGAACTTCAAGATTTCCAGGCTCCTGAGTTACCCCTGTGTTTGTTTTGGCTGCAGCACCCCAGCTCCCAAGTCCTTGTGGCCATCTCAGGATGGGAGGAAAGGAAAGGTGTTCACTTTGCCTCTGTTCCTGTCACACCAGGCACAGGGACAGGGTAATTTTGGGACTGCGCTGAGGAAGGTGCTGCCTTCAATGTTTCACAGGAGGGAGATGCAGGAAAACAGCTGGTCCACAAAAAACCTGATGGCAGGAATGGCCTCATCAGCCCAGCAGGATGCTCAGGTGCAGTTAATCCAGATTTAAAGGTAGGAATGGTTAAAGCATCCTGTCCTGATGGAAGCACCTCCTGGGGAGCTGGGGAGTGGCACCACGGCCTAAATAAAGGACCAAGGGAGCAAAGTGACACATTTCTACTGCCTGGGTTATTTCCCCAAATGACTGGATTTATGCCAAAGGAGGACGAGCAGCATTTTTACATTTCTCTCAGGGAGAATGGGAAAGGTTCTTCTTCCACAAAGCTCCCTTTTAAATTAAGTCTGCTGGAGTTTTGTTTTCTGTAAGATTTCTATATCCTGTAGAACTTGTGAGGAGGAGGCTGGGAAATGCACAAGCATCTGTAGCGACCCCATAAGTATGGATACTCACAAGCCCAGGCCCTTTCCCATCCCAAAAGAATCCCATTCAAGCCAGAGCTGAACCATCTCTCACCACAGAACCAACCACTCCTGACAAATTCCCATTTTCTGGAGAGCATACATGGATTGAAAGACCCCTGACCCCTCCAAAAAAAACCCCCACAAATGAAAAGCCACATCTACCCACTATCAGAGTCAAAATCCTTTCAAATGGTGAAGGCAGAAGGCAACACACGTACAAAAAGAGGCTGCAGAGGTCAGATTGAAGGTTTTGCTCTTTTTTTTTTATTACAAAAAAAAAACAAAACAAAACAAAAAAACCCCAAAAAAAACCTATTCAGAAGAAGTCCAAATGCAACGGAATATAACTGGCACCATCGAAGATACCCAAGTGTAAAATCCTGGAACGTCTGAATCCCCCAGCAGCAGCTGGGAGTGCCAGGCCTGGCTGGGAGGGACAGGTGGCCTCTCCCTTTCCTTCTCCTAGCCCCCATCATCCTGGCTGGATGGCAGGCAGCCCGAGAGAGCCAGGACACAACAGTGGCATCAACGGTCTCTGTAAAACCATTCAGTCAGAGAAACTAAAAATGTTATGGAAAAAAAAAATCTAAAACTTCTCTTTTTTTTTTTTCTTTTTTGTTTTTTTTTTTTTAACCTTTATCCAAAGCCCTGCTTTAGTGACATGCTAGCCCTGCTGGACAGGTGACACAGCTCTGTCCAGAACACTGTTGACCAGTCAACTCTTGGTTCAGGACACCTTCCTCCCACTGCGAGCGTGTCACGGCCACCTGAGTTACAGTAACAAATGCTTCTGCAGGCTTCCTGCTCTGGGAACCCTCTCCTGCAAGATCCACTCCATGCTGGAACAAATCTCATCCCAGTGTCCCTTCGAGCTCCCTCTCAGTCCCACCCGCATCCTCAAGAGCTCTGCCCGCTCCGGCTGGATGAGGCGTTGGAACGGCATCTCTTCAAGAAAGAAACGCTTTCGTATATAATTTTTTTTTTTTTTGCTGTTTTAATATTTAAATATAAAAATACTACTTCACTCTGTGTTATGAGCCAGAGATGGGTTGACTTCCAGTGACAGAACCAAGGTTCTCCTCAATGCCAGAAGATTCCCAGAAACCTCAGAGTGGCCGGAGGGCGACGATGTCCCCGTCATGTCCCCATATAGGCAGGAGCACACGCACAGCTCCCATCACCACAGCTCCCATCTTCCCTTCTCCACAGAGAGGCACCAACCTCAGACAACCATCAGTCTGCAGAGAGCCAGCAGCGGAGTGCCCCCCAAATCTGGCTCTGTTTTAAGCTTTCTCCTCTCTTATAGGCTTTCTGCATATGCAGTCTGTCCCTGGAAGCCACTGGATCCCATCAGATGTACACATGAATTAGACAAAAAAAATAAAACAGTGGTTAAAAGTTCTCTAACACCCCATCCTCCTCTCGTCTTCTGAAGAGTCAATGACAAACGGACACGGATAAAACTAAACCTGCCCTCCTCCCCAGCTCAAGACAACAAGAGTTACTGAGACACAAAACGTTATCTTGTACCCTCGGGATTACAGCTAGAAGGGAACTTTGGGGGCGCGGGGGGAGGCGGCGGCGTCCGTGGGGCGCAGTCTGCTTAGTTCTTGTACTCAAAAGGCTCATCCCCGGTTTCGTTGAGGAGACACGTGCGGACCAGGGCCTCTGTCACGGCGTAGGGGTCGCAGTTGGCGGAGGGCCGGCGGTCCTCGAAGTAGCCCTTCTTCTCGTGGCCCACGTTGCGCGGGATGCGGATGCTGGCGCCGCGGTTGGCCACGCCGGCCGAGAACTCGTTGATGTTGGACGTCTCGTGGAAGCCCGTCAGGCGCCTGGCATTGTCCAGCCCCCCCTTGGGGTCGTAGGCACGGATGTGGTACTGGTGGCGCTTGCTCAGCCTCTCGATGGCCTCCTCGATGTGCCTGCAGAGGGAGGGAGGGAGGGACAGCGGTGGCACAGTGAGGGACGGGACGAGCTGAACGCCTCTGGACTGTCGTGTCAAAGTGACAAGAAGATTAATGGCTGTCCCCAAGGCACTTCGTGACAATGCCTTGTGCCCCATGGCCCACTTGGCTGTTCATCCCAACACAGGGTTTCTCTCTGCTCCTGCTGCTGACCCAGAAAAGGGTCCTCGTGTCCCCAGATCCCACAGGCTCCCTAGGGAGTGCCATCTGTGAGACACCACCAGTTAAACTTCCCACTTCTACCTGCTCTCGGAAGGGAGAGCTCTCAACACTGGCGTTTCTATTCATGAAGCTCACAGAGTCATGGGCTGTCCTGTTATCTCAGGGCAGCACTAAGATTAAGGCAAAAAACCAGAACTGTCAGGATGGATCCCTCCACACAAGCTCCACTGACACAGGGTCCCTGAGTGCACTCAACACGGCAGTCCTGTGCAGGAACTTACAGTTTGCATTTTTAGGATGTTCATCTTTTAAGAAAACAAGACAGCCTTGCCCAGATGAAGCAAATGGTCTTTCTCTTTCATCATGGCTATAAAAATATCATTTAAAAAGCCCTGTGCTGAGTTGGTTTGTTTGTTGTTCCCAGCACTGGGAGGTCAGGAGCTGGACAGGCTGTTAGGGATAGCTGCATCCTGTACTTCCAGCAGCATTGTACTGTTGGCCGAATTGCCCAGCAAGGATCAGGACAAGAATGTGTTATTATTTTAAAAAATACATACTAAGAAAAAAAGAAACCACAAAAACAAAACGACCAAAAAAACCCTATCCAGAAGACTCAGATGTCACGCCAAGCACCAAACTCCCGTGTCATCCAAAATCCTGCTGCCCAGTAAACAACCCAAACACTTACTTGAGACCTCCTTCTTCCCTCATGCTCTTGGTGCTGAAGTTGGTGTGGCAGCCAGCACCGTTCCAGTTCCCAGGGATGGGTTTGGGATCGAAGGACACCACGACCCCGAAGTCCTCGCACACCCGGTGCAGGATGAAGCGTGCGATCCAGAGGTGATCCCCCATCTCAATCCCTTCGCATGGTCCCACCTGGAACTCCCACTGCAAGGAGGAGGCGTCAGGGGCTCAGTGGGGTGGAGACAGGCACCTCCCACCCCCTGATGCTGGGCACAGCCACACAGCTCAGAGCAGGCAGACACAGCTCCTGCTGCCTGGGGTTTTTCCACGCTACTCTCTCGCTCCATGAGGCGTCTTAGAATGATTTACCTGGGCTGGCATCACTTCTGCGTTGGTTCCTCCGATTTTCACGCCGGCATAAAGGCACGCTCGGTAGTGGGCCTCCACAATGTCCCTGCCATAGGCTTTGTCTGCCCCTACGCCGCAGTAATAAGGACCTGCAACAGCACAGGGAAACATCAGCCTCCACAGGGAAAAATGCTGGCATCCAGTGAAGACCCAGCACGCACAGAGAACTCTTTGAAAGCCCCAGGAAGTGTTTTTCATGGAAGAACTAGCAGGGTAGAACACTGACGGAGAGCGAGTTCCTCCCGAGTTTAAGTCTGCCCCTGAGTGTAAATCCCCTGCAGACCAACAAACCAAGCAGCAAATTTGGATGTGGCCAATTCCCACCTCAGCCTTACTGGGACAAGTTTAATCTTGTGGTTAGTTTCTGCCAATATTCCACTTTCTACCATCCACCTTCAGTTCTAGGAACACCTTGGATCCCTCAACTCGCCTGAAGCTGTGCCATACAGAGTTCAAACACTCCTGACTTGGTCCAGGCTCCCAAAAAGATTACCTTGGGGTCCAGGGAAGCCATTGGAAGGCCAGCCAAAGGGATGTCCGTCTGTCCCCAGGAGAGTGTACTCCTGCTCCATCCCAAACCAGGGGTGCTGGTTGGACACCATGTCCATAATCCTCCTGCAGGTGTGCCGGAGATTTGACTCTGGAACGGAAAAGCGACACGAGGCTCATGAGTGATGCCACCTCCACTCCCCATTTCCACTTATTTTACAGTTTGAGTCCCAGCAGCGTTGAAGAATCCCAAGCCCAGCCCTTTGTCCATCACCAGCACTTCGTTTGCCCTCTACTTTCAAGTTATTTCTGTGTCATGTTAAGGGCACAGGTAGCACTGGGCAGGTCTCCCATTCCCCTTCCCGGGAACGCCACCTCCACCAGGAGAAGGGAGAAGGTCCGTTCATTCACCTGCAGACTGGCGGTTGTATTTGAAGACCTCACAGAGAACGAGTTTGTTGGGGTCCTTGCGGAAAGGGTCCCGAAACATGGCAGCAGGTCGCAGGTACATGTCACTGTTGGAGCCTTCAGACTGGTAGGTGCTGGAGCCATCGAAATTCCACTCGGGGAGATCTGGAGCAAAGAGAGGAACCATCCACAGTGAGCCCAGGGTCCCAGGATGGGCTCCCTGCCACCCTCCAGTAAAACAGAGGTGAAGATGCTCATAGAGAATAGGTTTAGTCCCAGCTCAGCTGTTTTCGTTCCAAGTGGGGGAAGCAAAAAAAGAAAAAAAAACCCAAACCCAAAACAAGCAAAAAAATCACAAGAGTGCAAGTCCCCGGCCACCCTGGAAAATAACAAGTTGCTGGGCTGCTGGCCAAGCCCGAGTGAACAGAGTAGCACTGAGGACATTTCCCATGTCACAACAACTACAGGGATGAGCAAAGCACCCAGTCCCCTCGGCTGGGAGAGGGCAGACCATGAGCCATCTTCCAGCTGTGGGAGTGAGGGGAGACATGGAATACCCTCAACCACACTACAAGGCCTTAAGAAGGTGAGGAGACAAATCATAGAGAGGTGGAATCTCATATGGAAGGGGAGTGTGGCCCCTTGCCCACCCCTCCATCCTGAGCACTGCCCTCCAGGTCAAAGCCCAGAACTCCACCCGGGCAATGTTATCTCCTCCATATCCCAGGGGGAAAGAGGGAGGAGGGGAAGCACAAAGATTTCAAAGGAGCTGTGCCAACCACTCCCTCAGAGGGAAAAAGGGAAAGGAGAGAGGGGGAAAAGAAAAAAAAAAAAAAAAAGATAATTCTGCTCAGTCACACACAGTATTTTCATTTCATAACTGCCTCCAGCCAGCTCCATGGCAACCTGGGGAAAATCCTAATGCTATTATTGTGTAAGCTGGGACTGTTTGTTCTGAGGGACACAAGCTCTTAATTACACCGGATAGCTCCATTCTTTCCCCTGCACTTTCTTCTGCCAAACTACTTCCGGCCAAAACGAGTACTCAAGAGTCAATGGGCAGCCGAGCCCCTGCCAACAGCCCCCAGCCCCTGCCAACAGCCCCTCCACGGCAGGGACAGCACCAAGGACAGGCTCCCAGCCCCAGGCATCTCCCTGAAACTCCACATCTGGAGAGCTGGGAACGTTCTCCTGCAGTATCTAGGGAAAGAGGTAACTGGAAGGGCACGAGGAGGAATGTCTTCCTTAAAAACGATCCTTCTGCCACAGGAAGAGAGAAATGGCATCCTTCCTCCACCCAGTGAGGGGCTACGAGTGCTGCACCTGCCCTCTCACCTTCCAGGCTCTTGGGCTCGTGGTCCAGCGTGCGGGTTTTGCAGCGGAGGTGCTCCCCCGTGCCGTCGATCCAGATGTACATGGCCTGGACCTTCTCCCCCTGCGGCAGCTTCATGTACATGTGCTTGATGGCTTTGCTCAGGTGGGAGCTCGCCGAGGTGGCCATGGCTGCAGTCCTGACGAGGGGGTTCCTGCAGGGGGGAATCACAAGCAACCCCAGCTGTGAGCCCTTTCCTGCGTGCCCACATTTTTCAGCCCCCCTTCCCCACCCAAGGCCAGGGAGGAGCACGGGACAGCTCGGCCGCAGGGCTGGCTGCCATCTCCAATGGTTCACTGTCATTCCTCAGGGAGAACACAGCAGCTCAGGCTAGTCCTGCTCCAGAAATCCTTCATTAATACCCAAACTCCTTCTAAAAAACCAGAGCAACAGATTCCCAAGGGGCTCCTTAGCCCCACATGAACTTTTCACCTCCACACTCCACTCAAGAGCAAGGCTAATGCAAGGAAAGCTTAGCTGGGGCTTTCTTAATAAATCTGCATCATCGAGGAGGGCTTTTCTGCCCCAGCTGCCTTCTCAGCCCGGCTGAGGTTATCCAAGCCCGGTCCCAGGGCAGCAGGAAAAGCAACAGGCGGCACACGCAGCCCTGAGCACCCCAGGCAGCAATGGGGAGGCGGGATGGGCCGGAGTGGCTCTAGGACCAGTGGGTGGGAGCTGCAGCATCCCCAGAGCCCTGCGAGCCGGGCTCCTAACGCCAGCCAGCCCACTCGTGTCCGACCCACAGCACCGGGTGTTTTCCAGGAGGCTTGGAAATGCCAACAGTTTGGAAGTGCGGACTGACTTGGGAAGTCGCTCCAACATCCCGTTGTCCTGCGGGGGGGCTCGGGATGAGCCGTCCCCAGCCCACCCCTCCGCGGCTCCCACCGCCCCGCTGCCCTGCCGGAAGCATCTCCCACGCGTGCATCTCCAGGGAACAGCTGAGGAGCCTCGTGGGGGTAAAAAAAAAAAAAGAAAAAACCCACAAAAACTGCAAAGGGAATGTTTGCAACAGAAAACTCAAGCTGCCACTTTGCCACTTCCTCCTCCTCCCCCTCCCCCCTTCCTCCCCTTCCCCCAGAGGAGGAATTTTCCCTTGGAAGATCTGCCCGCCGGGCACCCCGGGGCTGCTTCCCCAGCCCTGCCGTCCCCGGCGGGCTGCGGCGGGTGGCGGGCAGCGGCACCCCCGTGTCCCCCGGGCCGGTACCTGGGCTCGGCGGCGGCTGCGGGCGGGCGCGGGGCTCCCACGCTCTGCTCCCGGGGCTGCGCCCGCCGCCCCTTTATGGCGGAGCAGCGCCGGCCCCGCCGCACGGATTGGGCAGTGGGGCGGGACGGGAGGGACACGGGAGGGGGGACAGGGCCACCACCCCGCCTCCTTCCTCCTCCTCCTCCTCCTCCGCCCGCTGCGGAGGCATCGCGGCCCGGCCGCCCCCGGCAAAGGGGCGCTCGGGTAGAAGGGGAGGGTGCGTGCGGAAATCTCAGGGACGAGATGGCAGAAAGCGGAGAGATTGAGTGGGTTTGGGGTCTTTTTAACAACGCTCCCGGAAAAACAACCTCTCGTCCCTTGGGCAGGCGGGAGAGGATCCAGGGCTCTCGGCAGCGTTTACATTAGCCAGCCCTGGCATAGTTCGCAGGGATGGAAACCGGCCGCCCCGAGAAAACGGGGGGAGAGAGGGAGGCACCGGAGCTACAACGAGCCCCGGGCACAGGTTTTGGCTTGGTGCCCACTCTTGGGAGGGGGACAAAAGCCTCGGTGCCCCCCTTCGCCCCCTTGGAGCAGGTCACAGCCTCCAGCACCTGGATTTGCAGAGCCTCGCTGCAAGGATCGCTCACTGTCACTCGAGGTGGGAGAAATCCCCCAGCCCCACCATGGGAGCAGCCAGCAAACCGCAGGCAGTGCCCAGTATTTTTCCACAATGTCCGGGTCTCCACCCCACCGGGTCGCTTGTCCCATCTCCTGCAGCTCGGTGCAAGTCCCAGCCCGGATCCAAGGGGCAGGAGAGCCACGGCAGCAGGAGCAGACGGAGCTGCCACCCCTGTGTGCACACGGCGAGGGCACACGCCACCCACACGCCTGCCACAGAGCCACAGGATCCTGCTCTGCCCCGTGCCAGCCTCTGGGAGATGGCACCAAAACTGCCATTCCTCGAGAAACTAGAGCCTCCTGGCCATCACAGCCACCCTGCCGCAGACACGGCCACTGTACAGCCAGAATCCAGAGGGAAAGTGGCCAGGGAGAGCTGGATGCTCGGGCGGGAGGAGGTGGGGAAGTGCTGGCCAAAACCAGGCTTTGATTTATCGCCCATCTCAAGAGCCAGATCCCCACCCTCCCTGCGGGGACAACTTGGCTCAGTCCTCACCAGCACCTTGGAGCAGCCATCAGTGTGTGGCAATCCCCCGAGGCTGTCCAGAACAAGGTGAAATTCAGGGGCTTTTCTCCTGGAATTGCTTGGGCAAGGCAGAGCCACCGAGCATTGCAACAGCCTCCCCTCAGCACCCCAGAAAGTGCCTCCAGCCAGCAGCCCAGCTCCTGCCCCCTGTGCACAGAGAAATGGCTCCAACACACAAACAAACGTGGTGTTTCACCCACGGAAATGAGCTCAGGAACTCACGTTCAGCCCAAGTTCAGCTGTGGTCACCCAAATCTAACAGCTCAGCTGGAGCAAAAGGAAGCAGAGCAGGAGCTGGTGCCCAAAATAGCTCCCATAAAGGGGAGCTGTCAAACCACAGGCAATGTAAAGCAGTGTCCAGCCCTCTTCCCTAGCTTTGTTGAGGGTTTCTTTAATCTGAGAGCTCTGATAGCTCCAAATTCTTGGAATTACGGTTGCTACCTGCTAATTTCCCAGTAACTTTGTCCACCTTTGGCTTCGAACACACCCGGATGTTTACAAAAGGAGGCCCCTGAGCAGTGGGGTGACCCCCGTGCCCTGCAAGCCTCGGGGCTGGGCAGCTCCAACCAACCCTGAAGGCAAGCAGGGAGCAAAGGCAGCTTGATAATGTACATACACATCATCTCTCCTTCCCAAAAATCCACGCCGGGCAGCAAAGCCCAGCCTGGGAGAGAGCCGCAGGGTGGGCAGGGCTGTGGTGGCGGGCTGGGAGGATGGAGCTGCCAGCCCCGGCAGGGTTTGCTGGCTGGCTCATGCCCAAGTCCCTGTGCTCGCCCTGCACGAGTTTACGAGCCCGCGGAGAAGCGGCAGCCGCGGGCCCAGCGCCCTCTCCCGGGAAGCGTTCTGGGGCCTCCCCGCTGGGCTCACCCAGCTTGTTTACCGCCTGCCTTCCTTCCCCTCCTCCCCTTCCAGCCTGGCTTTATTTTTTTATTTTTTTTAATTATTTTTTGGGAAAGCTTGCTCGGACTGTGCTTTGGCCCAGCTGCGTGCTCCAGTGACCCGCGGTGTCGCCGACAAAACCCTCCTCGGGGCGAGCTGGGGAGGGCTCGGTGCCAACGGGTGACACCCAGGGGTGGATTGAAATCCGCCTTCAAAGGGGCACACGCACAGCCAGAGGGCGAGACAATGACCCCTTCCAGGGGCGAGTCCCTACTGGCACACATTTTTCCTTCTTCCTCCTGTTAATTCGTGGGAACACCTTTATTGGCCTTTATTGGCCTGGCCCGGCGCTTCCCGCCAGCACAGTTTGATATCCTGACAGAAGTGCCAAAGTTGGGAAGTGGCTTCTGAGTTATGAGGGTTGGGCAGGCTGGACTTTGCAGCCTCCAACTTCCAAGGCAGCCGGGCAAACCCTCAGGGACAGGGCAGAGCTGTGTCCCTGCGCTCTCCAGGGAAGGTGTGGGGACCAGGATGAGTTTCAGGTAGCATAAGACATGCCTCCCCTTTAGCTCCAGCTAGCAAAGGATCAAGGCTTCCCTCTGCACTGTGCCTTGCTGAGGCTGCTGTGACCCATCTCTTGTCCATGTGTCCCCCTCCATCCCTGTCTTCCATTTGGGAACACCTTAAAGTGCAGAAGTGTCACACCATTGGGGGGGGGGGGGTAGGGGGGTGGGTGGGAAGCAGAGGGTGGCAACTTGAGGGTTAAATAGACAGGATATGAAATTTCCCTGTGGCTCAGGCCTTGGGGCAGGTGGCTGATGGCTTTTGGGATCATTCCCAGCACCATGATCCTCACCACAGATCCTGGGATCTCAAGCACAGCAGATGGCAGACCCTGAATGCTGCTAAGGGCAGGTACCCATTGTTTTTTCACCAGCACTAAAGAAAAATTCTGAAGTAGAAAGGAATGCTGTTATTTTGGGGTTTTTTTTTCCTAACAGAGATGTCACACAGGGAGGAGGAATTGCCCATTCTGTTGTGATGGTTAGGTCCCAGGAGGAGGCTGGACACACCCAAAATGCCCCAGCCTCCAGCAGTGGCACAGCTGGGAGGGAAGAGGGATGGGCATAACAACATGGAATCACAGAATGCTTTGGTTTGGAAGGGACCTGAACGTCATCAAGTCCAACCCCCTGCAATGAGCAGGAACATCTTCAGCATCTCTCCTCTACCCATACTCAACAGTGAAGACACTCCTAAACTGAGCTAAATAAGGTGGTTGTAGTCAGGTGGGGTTGGGCTCTTTCTTCAGGCAGCACTGACAGCACCAGAGGACACAGCCTCGAGCTGCACCGAGGGAAATACAGGTTGGATATTAGGAAGAAGTTTTTCACAGAAAGAGTGATAAAGTTCTGGAGTGGCTGCCCGGGGAGGTGGTGCAGTCACCATCCCTGGATGTGTTTAACAAAGCCTGGATGTGGCACTGGGTGCCAGGGTTCAGTTCAGGTGTTGGGGCTGGGTTGGACTCGATCTTGAAGGTCCCTTCCAACCCAGTGATCCTGTGACTTTCAGATGCATCCAGGGAAGTGCTTTGGGCTGGGAGGTCCTGCACGAGGAACTGAACTGCACCCAAGTGACCTCAGCCACAGGCTGGCTGTCCTGGCATCACCTACATCCCTGCCCACCCCTGGGCACAGCTGCCTCTGCTTGGACCCGTGACAGCGGCTCCTGGCGGCCTCCCGAGGCGCTCCCAGGCTGGGACACCTGGGGATGAGGCGCGATTCACCCAGACTAGCAACAGCAGGGCTGGAAAATCAACCTAACACCCGAGCAAGCGCTTAGCTCAGAAGTGACCGAGCACGGGGAGCTGGCCGTGGGGTGTGGGGGATGAGGCCCCTGGGGGGACTGACCTTGTGCAAGCAGCAGTGGCCGAGCGGTCTCCCCCAGAGTGCTGCAGGAGGCTGACGAAACCCCCCAAGGCAGGCAGGCAGCAGCTGCTGGCCCTGGCTGTGAGCAAACATTGCACGCTCCGCAGCAGGCCCATGCTCCCTTTGAAGATGCTGCCAGGGTCAAGGATGGCTGCGGGCTGGTGGCCAGAGAGCTTTCAGCCTTTCCAGAGCAGATCACCTGGGCTGCGCTAAAGGGCAGTTTAGGAAAGCAAATGAATCAGTGCAAACTTGCGGAGGCACACGCAGAGTGAAAAAACCAAAAACCCTCCCTCGCTCCCCATTCAGCTCCCTGGACCACGCACAGGGGGAAGAGGGACCTTGGGGCAGGGCCCCCAGGACAGCCCAGGTGCTGCCACCTCCCTCCCCACCCCTTTCTGAGCCGCCTGTCCCCGTGCCCACCGCTCGGCTTGGCACCCCTCCCAGGAGCCCATGGCGCTGCTCCATGCCCCAGCAGCCCTTTGCCCAGATCCAGGGGCATTCCCGGCAGGCAGCCCCTACCTGCTGTGCTCCGCAGAGCTTGTCCGGGGGCCCAGTGCCTTCCCCCAGCACTCGCTCGCCTTCAACTGCGGCCCGGGGGGAAGCTGGAAGATGAGAACATCAGGGACAGGCGGGATTTGAGACCCAGGAATTGCTTGGCTCAGTTCGTTCTGTACAAGGGTGGAGAAGATCCCAGGGAGCGCTCAGCACATGCCTTTCCCCGCAGTGGGAAATCGGTCACACTGTGCATTGGCAGGGTTGGTTTTGTTGGGATTCTTCCCCCCCCCCCCCCCCGTTTTCTTTTTTTATTGTTCACGCTGTTAAAAGCACTCCCAGCCAGGTTGGGGCTGTGTTAGCTGTGGCTGGCACAGTTAATTTCAGCCTAACACGCCTCACATCTCCATAAGTGAGAGTGCAGAAATCCTCAAACTGCTGCTTAAGTGGATGAAGTGTTGAATCTGGGCCTGACATTGTAAATTATAAAAGAAAAAAATATATAAATTAAAAAAAATATTAATTAATTATAAAATCAATTATAAAAATAATTATTAAGATTATAAATTATAACAGCAAAGTGGCGCTGCCCATGTCCCTCCCTTGTGGCTGAATTTGGTCCCTGTCCTGGCACAACACATACTTAACCCGGGCTGCTGAAGTCAACAGCCCCCGAGGATGGGGTAAGGTTACACCAGTGCTTCTGCTTCAGCTGCAGGGGAGACAAGTGAAGGCAGAGCCTGTCCCTTGGGGCTGTCAGGTGTAAGGGACAGTCCCAAGCAAGGAAACCACAGACAGATGGCAACAGGCCGAAAAATACTCCCCAAGGAAACGCCAGTGGTGTGCTTGCCCAGCAAACAGATCTTATGCACTCAGGAGACTGAGCATGGAAATCACCTGTGAAAAATCACTGGAGTATGTTCAAGAAAGGAATTAATGTTTAAGGCTGAGCTGGAATTCCTCAGCCTTGGGCAACTCCAGTTTTAAGGCACTGTGGGCCTCATGTTCAACAAACTAATTATATGAAAATAGCATGAGGGTGTACAGGGGGAAGAAATCCCAAGTCTTCCCCTAAAAGCTCATGGTGGGGATATAATACTTATGCCAGAGGGGAGAGCAGGTTTGTGCACTCAGGCTGGAGTTCCCCAGATTTCTGGCTCTCCAGACCATCACCCTGAGCCAGAAGCAATGCTGAGATGTTCGGGGTGTGGGGGAAACAACCCCCACCCCCCTGATGGCACCAAAAGGGACAGGCTGGGCTGCTGGGGGGGCTGTGAGTGGCCAGTGACCCCAGGCTGGCATTGTGTTTGGGCAGCCTCGGACTTTGCCACGGTGAGGAGCAGTTGCCAGCTGATGTTGGGCAAGGAGAAAAACCCCAGCCCATCTGGGAACATGAGGCTCTGCCCCTTGTCACCTCAGGGCTGCCAGGGGAGGGCTGCTCCCCACGTCAGGGACAGGGGACGTGGGTGATTCAGGCTGGGGCAGGGGGCAGCAAAGCCCTCCTGACGTGTTTGATGTTGCAACCCTGCTCTTATCTTTTTATGGAGTGCAGCCACTCCGAGCTTCCTTCTAAATCTGGGCTGTGCTCGTGTGTCCACTTCTTTTTTTTTTTTTCAAACCTTTTTGGTTTTTTTCCTAAACAGCCACCCAGCTCACGTGAGCTCCTCTTGTGAGGAGATCATGTGCCCTGGGAAAACCTGGGAAGCTGCAGCCAGGAGAGGAGAGCTCCATCCTGCCAGACCTCTTGGGGTCTTCTCTCGGGGAGAAACTCAGTGAAAATGGGCCTGTGCCCTCCCACAGTGACCATGCTGACCAATTCCTGCTCACAACCATTTTTTTTTTCCCTGGCAGAAGCCATCACAGTCCCACTGAGGCCAGTTCAGAGCTAGATGAGCACCCAAGGAGCCACCCCAGCCTCTGAGGATCCTACCGGGCATCTGCTCAATTGCCAACTGGAAAATGTGGGGGTTTTTTGGTTTTGTTTTTTTTTGGTTTTTTTTTTTTTTTTTTTTTAAGTTTTGACCTTTCTCAAAGGATTTCTGAGTCTTTTAGGTGTGAGACAGCCACCACTGCAGTTCACTCTAACCCCCCTCCCCCCAGTCTCTTGGGCTCAGCAGCAGAAATCTATATGGATCCGTGGTGGGAGCTGGTCCTCCCCAGGGTGTTCCATAACTCCTTCCCACAGCTCTGCCTGGCACCACTGGGACGAGCAGGTGTTTTGTGGCTCACAGCTGCCCCTTCCCCACATCAGTCTGGGTTTTGGCACAGTGACCAGCCCAGCACCAGCCCCACAATCCCTTCGGAGCTGTCCCTGTTCTCACTGGCGCTTGCTGAGATGCAGAGCCCTGCTGCTGATGCTGGGATCAGCTTCGCATTCCTGATGTGACAGCGCCACCTCGTGAGGTGGCCTCGCTCCTGGGGACACTGTGGGACCCTGTCCTGCCCCCAGGTCTGGCACCAGGGCGTTACAAAGAGCAGGATCAAATACCCACCTGGGAGCAGATTCCTCCTCCTGCCAGGGGAACAAGTCACTCCTGCTGCAGGACAGGTTCCTTCTTTTTCTCCTCCTTCTCCTCTTCCAGCTGGAGGATCTCCAAGGTCAGGTGTCAGCCCCAGATCTGATGAAGAAAGACAGCTGATAAGAAGTGTGGTCTTGGTCTGTTTGGGGCAGACACAGTGGGGTCTCCTGTGAAATTCCCATCCCGAGCTGAGCAGATGGACTGACAGCTGCCACACCCAGAGCTGAGGTGCCACCAGGAACCTGCTTTCAAGGCAAGAAGTTTGCCCCAGCAGGGAGAGGGGAAGGGTTTCATTTCAGGACTGCCCAAGTGCAGGGCCAGTGATTTAAAAGGTGGCATTTCACAGCATCACAGGATGGGTGAGGTCAGAAGGGAGCACCTGGTCCAACATCTCAGCTCAAGCAGGGTCCCCTGAGCTCAGTACTGAGGATTGTGCCCAGACAGTTCTCAAATATCTCCAGTAAGGGAGACCCCACAACCTCTCAGGGCAACCTGTTCCAGTGCTCAGTCACCGTCACAGTAAAGAAGTTTTGCCTCATGTGCAGGTGGGAATTCTTCCGTTCCAATTTCTGCTCATCCCATTGCTCGGCACCACCGAGAACAGCCTGGCTTCCACCCTCTGGACATCCCCTGTTCAGGCACATACAGACACTGCTCAGATCCTCTCTCAGTGTTCTCCTCTGCAGGATAAGCAGGCCTGGGGGAGCTGCCCCGAGAGCCCTGCAGCCCCCCAGGAGTCACCCCAACAAGCGTGTCACAATCAGGGTGGCACTTCAGAACACAGCACCGGAACACTGCACCATCATGATGACTGCTGGTGAGTTACCCTTTGCTGGGGGCTTCAGCCCCTCTAAACACACCCCAAAAGGTGGAAAAAGGGGGAAAAAAGCAGTGTTAAGCTTTGAAATGTAGGTCCTCCCTGTAACACAACTGTGCCTTGCTGGAAGAGGGCATTTCCAGGGGCATCCACTCACCAGCAGGCTGATGCCAGCCCACCTTCTTGCATCCAGATCTTTCAGACATGAATAAAACTTCACAGGGTGGTGGGAAGTGTTGGGCACTGACACTTGCACTGAGTCCTGGGTGGATAAGCTGTGTTATGCCCAGTGTCTGGGTAAGGCAGAGGAGCTCAGCTTGTGCCCTGCAGCCACAGCACCTCCCTTCTCCTGCCCTATGGATGCCACCACATTTGTGCCCAGCCTCTGTGAACCACATACCTTTGCTGTCTGGGAGGCTGCTGTTCAAACTTCCCAGCTCCTGCACGCTCCTGAACCTGGTGCTTTCCAAACAGCCTGTGGCACCCATCCCAAAACACATTTCACAGACTGTCCTAGCTCCAAATCCTCCTGCATGAGCACACGACAAGCTTGTACCACACATCCCCTAAAGCTGATTTCCCCCCAAAACTCCTTTGGCTCACAGCTGGCAACACAAAGCCCAGGTAACTTTCTCTTCTCCCTCTGTAGCATCCATAGCCTCCACGGACATGGGGCTGCTGCTGCAAGATGATGTTTTTGTTGACTTTTTCAACATCTTTCTGAACCTTCCCGTAAGTCCACTCTGCACCATAAAACCTGATGCCTTTCAGAGCTCTCCTCAGGTGAACTTTCTGTGGCATTAGAGGCTGCAGGGAGACTGGGAGAACACCACATTCAGGCTGGAAAATGAGGGGAAACCTGAGGATCTCAACTTGGAGATAAAAGGGGTCTAAAAGGGAATTCGATGCCCTTCTGTGTAATGGGAACTAAGCAGAACAGCTGGGCTCTGGGCTCCTCTGCCACCCTCCATCTCTTTCAGCTCTCCCTTTCTGTTTGGATCCAGGTTTTTGGGCAGACACCCCTTTACATCAGTGGCACGGGCCAGTGGTGCCTGTGGCCAGAGCTGCCGAGCCACCTGGTGAGAACATGCCCCTTGTTAGAAGGGAGGAGTGGGAGGAAGGGCACAGGGCAGGGGGGGAAGGAGCCGGTTTGTCACTGCCAAGGCCCCTCTCTGGCTCTCCTGTTCGTGCAGCTGGGCGAGCATTTCAACACCGGGCGTCATTTCGCTTTTAAGCCCTGGGCGGAGCGCAATCCATTTAAAGTCCTGCTGCAGTTTATGGGGTCTATCTATAAACACCGAGAGCTGGAGCGAAGGAGAGCATGTGTGGCGTTACAGGACACAAACATCAGCCCCTTGTCCTGGATTCCTCCTGAATGCAAAGCCCAGTTGGTCACCGGGCTGGCTCAGCCCTCCCTCCCCATGCGTCCCCGTTCCCCACAGCCGCTTGCAGCGCTCAGATCCCAAAGCAAAAAGGAACCCCCGCTCCTCTGGAAACCCCCGGGGAGCTGCCATGCCTGGGCTCTGGGAAGGCGGGCGAGGAGAGGCAGGGGAAGGAAGCCCTGCAGGCAGCCGCGCAGCGCCGGGGCTGTCACGTTCGTTTTGGGGACGCAAGCAGCGGCTGTAACTTGAGTATCCCCCTTGTGCCTCAGCACCATCATCGCCATAAAGCAACAGGGCGCCTTCCCCACCTCCTTCCCCTAGAGCAGGGACCTGTTACTCACCCTAATGGGCAGGCAGGAGCCGGCTCCTTGCTCACAGCTAATCCTCTCCTTAGGCAACGCAGGATGCCAGCCCCGCGGCTATTCTGGCTTGGCTGGAAAAGCACCGGCTGCCTCACTTCTGCAAATCCAGCCTGTGCCTCCACCTCGTCCTCTGCCAGAAGCTGCTGGGCTTCATTCGCTCGGGGGAAGCAGGTGAGTCATCGCGGCACGGAGGAAATCGGAGCGGCTTCTCCTCTGCGCCTGGGCTGTCGCTAACTGGTGCCTGCCCAGTGGGTCGTGCCTCGGCTAAGGGTTAAGAAGGCGTTGCACATCCCTTTTTAGGGATGCAGCAGGTCCCGATGGGATGTGCAGGGATTTACTCCACCACGCTGTTAATGCAGGCTCGCTAAGTACCTGCCTAGCAGGGTTTACCGAGAGGTCCAGGGGTGGAGCGGGGCTGGAGAGCATCCTGGGGCACGGGAATCCGAGGTGCAGATGTTTTGGGTGTGCTGCTGGGCAGGGATGCCCTGGGAAAACAGGCTGTGGTCTCTTACTGGCAGCAACTCTGGATTGTGCTCACTTTTCCCCTCAAATTAGCCTTCTCAGTCCAGCCAAGTACTTCCTCAGCCTATGTGTGAACTGCCACTGGAAAGAAAGCTGTGGCAGCAGGAATACAGATTCTCATTTCATTAAAATAAGCAATTCACCACGGCTTTTCCTGAGTATATTGTTGCTGCTTCTTCAGTCGGGTTGAAACTCAAAGCTGGAGGAAGTTGAGGGCGAGCCCCAAACTCAGGCAAGGAAAGATGGGCATTTGCAAGGAAGAGAGGCACAAGAGCTGATCCAACTATCCCTGACAGGAGTGAGTTATCCTTGCAAACACCCCGTGTGCATCCACAGCCTGTCCGAAACTCCCAGTTCAGGGTGGTTTGCTGGTCTCCCTACAGCAGCCTCTTTCAGGGTGGGAGCTGGAGAGTTTCCTTGGGACCAACCCCTGATGCCATCTGTGCTCTGTGTCCCACAGCAGGGCGCCTGAACTGGCAGAGTGCTGACCAGTGGCTGCTGGAGAGGTGCATCAGTGGGAGCCAGGGCATGTGGCACCTCCGCGCCTTCGTCCGAGGAACGCCAGGTGGGCACGGGGTGCTCCACACCCCCCTCCCAGCCAGCCACGGGCCACCTGCCTGGCAGGACGCTGGCACAGAGCTGGGGGCATGGGTAAGATCCCAGAGAAAGCTTTGGAAGGTGAGCCAGCAGCAGAGCTGGGAGGGAGATGCACAACCGTGGCTTTTCTCTGCTCTGTTCCCTTGGTTCATCCAGGTGATTTTTCCTTCTGCTTCACCCACCCTCGGGGCTTTCAGGTGCCCTTCCCAACTCCCATGGTGATACTTATCTCTTCGAGCCAGGTCTCATAAGCTCTCAGAGAAAAGTGCCACACCTGAGATAGCTCAGCTACCTCAGACGGCATAAAATAGCAGGATGGCTTCTGTGACAGTGTTGGAAACAAAAAAGTTTTAAATAAAGGCAAAATGACAAAGCTCTTTGCAGGAAAAAAAAAATAACCCACGAGGTTCTTCCTCCTGCTAAAACACTTCACAAAAGCGATTACTTATTTTGTTCTCTTCTTTTTCTACTGAATTGCTTAGATGGGACTTTTTGGCTTCTGTCCAATTGGCTATCCTTAAGTTTGAGGTGAAGTCCTCAAAGTCTTATAAGGTGTCTTTTAACCAAATTGAGGAGAGAAACTTCTGGGCTTTTTTCCTTTTTAAGGAGACAAAGGGTAATTTGTTCACTCCTGTTCTGGTTTGAAAGCAAAACCAGTGAGAGACTCCAAGTCAGAAATACAATTTATTGGGGAAAGGGAAAAGAAACAAAATACATGCAATAATACGAAAGGAAGACCACTGACAAAGTCAGAATACGACCTGACACCCCTTTGGCCAGTGTGTTGGTAGCAGCCCAAATTGGAGCGGCTGCAGTCCTCTTGGAGTGGCAGATGTGGTTTCTGCTGGAGCAGTGGTCCTGTAGAAAAGGTGTAGTCATCCAGTGGAAATCCCAGCTGTGTCCTCTTGGA